>NC_142066.1:155614748-155914748 GCF_059756535.1 Pantherophis guttatus
TAATAAATAATTTTTTTAAAAAAAGAAGTCAGTGTTAAATTTCACTTTGGAGAATATGAATCTGAGTTTGGTTGTTTTCCTGCAGACATTTCATGACCCAGCTAGGGAACATTATCCATGCTAGAAGGGAGTGGGGTTTGTAGACAGCAGGAGGAGGAGGAGGATTAGGAGGATGAAAGGGAGGAGGAGGTTTAGGAGGAGGAGGACTGTGGGCTCTTTGTTGCTCTCTGAGTTTGGCTGTTTTCATGACCCAATTAGGTAAAATCTTAATGCTAAAAGGGAGGTGGGGATTCTTGGGAGGAGAAGGAGGAGAAGAGTTGGTGCTCTCAGAATTTGGTTGTTGGCTTTCAGATGTTCCATTCATTCACTGATGATGTTTTCTAGTTTGGTAATGAGTTGAACCCCCAAACTCAGAGAGCAGCAAGTATAACACAGAAAGAGGAACCCAGATAAGCATGGATTAACACCAGACAAACAATCAAGCAGCAAACAATACCCTAACCAAGGAATTACCTAGGAGGGAAAAAACATACTCCCAGCAACAGTGCCAGGATAAACAACTCAATCTATAAGGGGAGTAAAGCCCACACTCCCTAACACTAATTAGATTATCTAGTTGGGTAATGAAACGTCTGCAAGAAAACCACCAAACTCGGACAGCATGAAGGGCCCCTCATTTCATCCCTGAGCTACAAATATTCTCTCCTATTGAGAAAATGAATACCTGCTTGATCTTCTTCACCAATTTTCACTTTGGGAGTTGGGTAGCTGTATGGACCCACGCCGGCTGGGCTCACACAAGCAATACGAAAGGAGTAGACCAAACCCCGAGGAAGATGTTCAACTGTGTAACAGCAATCCGGGATGTCACTGGCCAGGGTTTTCCACTCCCCATCTTGGCAAAAAAACAGAAGGATTAATATTTAACATTAAATTAATAAAAAAGAAAGATGGTGAGTCCATCTTAGGCAAGAAAGCCAGCTGGGTGACTTTGGGCCAATCACCCTCCATTGTTCTGCCCCCCTTAAACATGTAGGCGATACAGGTACCGTAGTCCTCAACTTACAACCATTTAGTGACCACTGAAAGTTACAATGGCACTGAAAAAAACTACTTATGACTGGTTTTCAGTGGCTGAGTGATCTTGAGATAGGGGATATAGTTACTGAGCCCTTGTCATGGTCAGATCACTCTCTCCTTCGTCTCGACCTTCAAACCGCTGCACCCCGCCGCAGGGAGGCGGAACCGGCCTGATGGAACCGGATAGGTTCCAGATGGAGCTTGGGCCATTCCCTGAGGCTCTGGCACACGCCTCAACTGGAGACCTAGTGGCCTCCTGGGATAGGGCGGCCACTGGAGCTCTGGATCGGGTCGTGCCTTTGCGGCCTCTGACCTGGCGCCGATCTCATTTGGCTCCTTGGTTCACTGAGGAGCTGAGGGAGTTGAAGCGCCGGAAAAGACGCCTAGAGAGTAGTTGGAGGGCCAGTCTTTCTGAATCAGACCGGACACTGGTAAGATCCCATATTAGGAATTACCTAGTGGCAATAAAAGCAGCGAAATGTAGCTATTTTGCTGCTCTTATTGCGTCATCAGATAACCGCCCGGCCGCCCTGTTTAGGGTGACCCGCTCCCTGCTCCACCAGGAAGCACGGGAGGACCCCTTGGAGGGTAGAGCCAAGGATTTTGTTCAGTATCTGTATGACAAAACCACTCAGATCTGGGAAGATCTGGACTCCAACTGGGTAGTCTCAGGAGGAGGGACTGGGGCAGGTCTTGAGAATGTTATCTGGGATGAGTTTGATCCTGTGACCCCTGAGGACGTGGACAGGATTCTGGGCAGACTGAACGTGACCACTTGTTTATTGGACCCGTGTCCCTCCTGGTTTAGTGCTGGCTTCCTGGGAGGTGACGCGAGGCTGGCTCCAGGGGATTATAAATTCATTGGGTGAGGGTGACTTCCCCGCCGCCTTGAAAGAGGCGGTGGTGAGGCCTCTCCTCAAGAAGCCTTCCCTGGACCCGGCAATGTTGGTTAATTATCGTCCGGTCTCCAACCTTCGTTTTGTGGCAAAGGTTGTCAAGAGTGTGGTTGCGCAACAGCTTCCCCAGCACCTGGATGAGATGACGTATCTGGATCCGTTCCAGTTGGGTTTCAGACCCGGGTACAGCACGGAAACGGCATTGGTCGCGTTGGTTGATGATCTCTGGAGGGCTCGGGACAGGGGGTACTCCTCTGTCCTGGTCCTGTTAGACCTCTCAGCGGCTTTTGATACCATCGACCATGGTATCATGCTGCACCAGTTGGAAGAGTTAGGGGTGGGAGGCACCGTATTACGGTGGTTCTCCTCCTTTCTCTCCGGCCGGTCGCAGTCTGTGTTGGCAGGGGGGCAGAGGTCGACCCTGAGGCCCCTCATATGTGGGGTGCCACAAGGGTCGGTCCTCTCGCCCCTTTTGTTCAACATTTATGTAAAGCCGCTGGGCGAGATCATCCGTGATTTCGGGGTGAAGTACCACCAGTACGCTGATGACACCCAGCTGTACATCTCCACCCCGGACCACCCCAATGTGCCCTTGAAGTGATGTCTCGGTGTCTGGAGGCCGTGCGGATGTGGATGGGGAGAAACAGGCTCAAGCTCAACCCATCCAAGACCGAGTGGCTGTGGTTTCTGACGTCCCGATATAGTCAGTTGACGCCATCGCTGACTATTGGGGGTGAATCGCTGGCCCCCACGGAGAGGGCTCGCAACTTGGGCGTCCTCCTGGACTCACGGCTGTCTTTAGAAGAGCACTTGACTGCCGTGACCGGGAGGATCTTTCATCAGGTTCGCCTGATTCGCCAGTTGCGTCCCTTTCTGGATTGGGACTCCCTACACACAGTCACTCATGCCCTTGTCACCTCCCGCCTGGACTATTGTAACGCTCTCTACATGGGGCTCCCCTTGAGGAGCACCCAGAGGCTCCAATTGGCGCAGAGTGCGGCCACGCGGGTGGTTATGGGAGCAACATGGCGCTCCCGTGTGACACCTCTCCTGCGCGAGCTGCACTGGCTCCCAGTGGTCTTCCGGGTGCGCTTCAAGGTTCTGGTTACCACCTTTAAAGCGCTCCATGGCTTAGGACCTGGCTACTTATGGGACCGCCTACTACCACAAACAGCCTCCCACCGGCTGGTACGCTCTCAAAGAGAGGGGCTCCTCCAGGTGCCGTCAGCCAAACAATGTCGACTGGCGGCCCCTAGGGGGAGAGCCTTCTCTGTGGGGGCACCGACGATCTGGAACGAGCTCCCCCCGGAGATACGGAGGATCCCGGATCTGCGCACTTTCCGCCGTGCTTTGAAGACACTCCTATTCCAGCAGGCCGGCCTCGCCTAATTTTCTCCCCTTCTTTTAAATTTTTAAATTGAAATTTTAATTCGTTTTAAATTATTGGGAGTTTTAAATTGTCTCGGGCAAAAATTATTTAATTGGGTTTTAATCATGTTTTAACTTTTGTATTTATGTGTTTTATTTTGTGCCTCTTCACCGCCTTGAGTCCTTCGGGAGTAGGGTGGTATACAAATTTAATAAATGAAATTTAATAAAATGAAATTACAACCTTTGCAGCGGTGAAAGAAAAGCAAGGAAGGGCATGAAATGGGGCAAAATTCACTTAACAACTGTCCTGTTGAACAACAGAAAGTTTGGGCTCCATTGTGGTTGTAAGTTGAGGACTACCTGTGAAAGAGAAGCTGCTTACCATCCTTCTTGCATAGAACAGTGTAAGTCACTGGCTTGTTGAGTTCCATCGCTTCCCAGGCCAGCTGTACGCCATCTTCAAGAACTTCAAGGATATCAGGGGCAGGTATGTTTGAAGGTGCCTCTGGCAGAATAGAAAACCATCGTTAATCCCAACGTTGGTGTGTATGATTTTGAAAACACACTCAAAAAAACCTTGAAGCATTGTGAAACATTATTTTCAGCCCAGCTGTACCTCAATCATGAACTCAGGTGGCTGATCTTATCAAGAGAAAAACCCTCATTAATTCCAGTTGCAATGTCTTTTATTTAAAATAATGTTTTTCATTACATAAGAAACATGATGTTGATAGAAGAGTATTGTTGTTCTTCAGGATTGGTTGACCTAGCTAGGTAACATTGTCAGTGATAAATAGGAATGAGGTTAGCAGAGAGGAGGAGGAGGAGGAGGAGGAAAGGTTTTGTTTGGATAGATAGAGTGTGAGATAAATAGATAGATAGATAGATAGATAGATAGATAGATAGATAGATAGATAGATAGATAAAGGCAGAGATCTCTGTAATGGTAGTTTAATACTCTGACGATGTCAGCAGATGGCTGACGAAAGCTTAGTAAAATAAAATTGTAATTCTTTTAAAATTTTAAATTCTTAAAGTTCCGGAGTTCGCAGAATGTCTGCTTTTTCTTTTATAGATAGATAGATAGATAGATAGATAGATAGATAGATAGATAGATAGATACCATGTTTTCCCGAAAATAAGATCCTGTCTTATATTTTATTGAACCCTGAAATAAGCACTTGGCCTTATTGTCATTGGCTCAAAAGCCTGATTGGGCTTATTATCAGGGGATGTCTTATTTTGGGGGAAACAGGGTAGGTACGTAGGTAGGTATAAATAATAAATAGAAATGATAGATACCCCCCCCTTTGGGGGTCAAACGGCCATTTCACAGGGGTTGCCAAAACCCTCTCTCGCCCCCCCCCCACGCCTTCACTCACTCTCACTCTCTGCTCTGTTGGATCGCCAGCCATTTGCTTATCCCGCCCACTCTCAATCTATTGCTGCCTCCTGAGTCCCAGCTGATGGCTAGAGGGAAAAAAACTGTTTAAATTCTTGCCGCGGGGCTTCAAAGGGCCGCCCTACAGCTGATCAGTGTTAAAAGAAAACAAATGAGTAGACTGGTGCCTGCAAAAATAGAAAAAACAGCCCCTTTCAGCTTCAGGATAGGTTAATTAGCACAAGTTGATTAGATCAGCCTCAACTCTCAACTGATTTGCTCTCAGCTGTTTTGCGGAGGGCTCTGTTGCTGGCTGCAAAAAAATCTGGAGCAGATTTTTTCCCCCCTAGCTATGCTGAAAAAACGAAACTGAAAGTAAAGCAGGGTCTTTGCTGCAACGTGACAAAATGAGGCAGACAGAGATTTCTTTTCCTTTTTCCTCACCAAGAAAAGGTAGGTGCAAAACTGCAAACAATGGGAAATTTAGGGCAAAAGAGGAGAGTTCAAGATTTTAAAACACAAAAGAAAAAAAGATCTATTTAACTAGTGAATTGTAATAATTGAGATACTATTAATTGTATATTGTGTTGAAAGCAGAAATGGTTAAATTGTGGTTTGGAGGAATATATGGGGGAAATTATTTGGTTTATTATTATTGGTAAATATAATTAATTGATTTGTAAGAAATTGGATGGCATGGAAATAATTGGAATATTCATCTTCATATTGATTAATATACAAAAAAGATAGTTATATAACTAATTGATTTATATTAAAATGTTGAATTTGTATTAAACAACTGTATTACATAATTACATAATTAACCAATGTGAGGATGGATATCAAAATAGATGACAATGGGAAGGGGTATAATATAGAATAGAAGGGAAAAATTGAATTTGATTAAGATTAGAGATGAGGATGAAGGGTAATATTGGTTTTTTTAAAAAATAGATGAGGAATAAATATGGCAAAAAGGAAATATAGAAATTATAAATTTAATTGAAATGACTAAACACTGTTTAAATTTGTGAACCGGCCAAATACTCTGTTCAAAGAAAATACATTGTATGTTTGTATGTGTGTTTCTAATTATTGCTATTTATTCATATTTGTTCTCTTTTATTCTTTAAAGTTTAACAATTCATTCTTTATCTTAATATCTTCATATTTGTTTGGGGTTGGTTTTCTTCCCTTTCATCTTTTTTATTGTACAGCAATCTTTCTCCTCAAACCTACCACCTCTCTCTTTTCTTTCCTTCTTACTTTCTCTTCCCCCCCTTCTCCTCCCTACTTTCTCTTCCTTTCTCCTTCTCCTCCTCTCTTCCTCCCTCTCTTACCGTCACTCCTACTCTAATTTCCCTTCCCTTCCTTCATCCCTCTCTATTGCTGTATCCTTTTATGCATATGGACTACTCAGAGGGCTGAAAAAGTTATTTTTGACTGGTCCTCGCACTTTTGACCAGTCCTCGAACTTACGACTCTCCTCATATTTTATGTTTTTGCCCTATCTTGTCACCATGGTGAAGAGAAGCAGTTGTGAAATGAGTGACACGGTTGTTAAGAATGCTACAATGGGCATAAATGATGACCAGTCATAAGTGCGAAGACCGGTCAAAAGTGCGAGGACCTGTCAGAAATCACTTTTTTCAGCCCTCTGGGTAGTTCTTTTGTGCACATGGACTACTCAGAGGGCTGAAAAAGTTATTTTTGATTGGTCCTCGCACTTTTGACCAGTCCTCGAATTTACGACTGTCCTCACATTTTATGTTTTTTGCCCTATCTTATCACCATGGTGAAGAGAAGCAGTTGTGAAATGAGTGACATGGTTGTTAAGAATGGTGCACGGGCATAAATGTGAGGATGGTCATAAGTGTGAGGACCGGTCAAAAGTGCGAGGACCTGTCAGAAATGACTTTTCAGCCCTCTGAGTAGTCCCTCTACACATAGCCATGGCCGCCCAGTCACATGACCAGCTAGCCACGCCTACCCAGTCACATGACCTCCAAGCCACACCCACAAAATAAGCCACGCCCACAGAACCAGTAGTAAAAAAAATTAGAACCCACCCCTGGTTGGGGGTCAGCACAACACGAGGAATTGTATTAAAGGGTTGCGGCATTAGGAAGGTTGAGAACCACTGCTGTAGATAGATAGATAGACAGACAGACAGACAGACAGACTGACTGACAGAGACAGACAGATAAAGAAATAATACATAGATAATACATAGATAACAGAGAGAAGAGAGAGAGAGAGAGAGAGAAGAAATAATTGGTGGATAGAAAGACAGATAGATAGCAGAAAAGAACTTGCAGCAAAACCCAGGAGATAAGGTGGCAAAAAAAAGCTGGACGATATTAAGACACCAATTGAATATTCTAGATCAGGAAGAATTGGCCTACAAGATAAAACGATCCAAACAATATTACTTTGAAAATGCAAACAAACTGGGCAGATGGCTGTCTTGCAAATTAAAAAAGGAGAATGAGAAAGGGATCATCTACCAATTGGAAGATATAGAGGGACGTATAGTGAATAAAGAAGAGGATAAGCTTGAAATTGCTCAAGAATATTATGCTGCACTATACAAGGAGGAAGAAATTCCAAGGAAAAAAATTGAACAATATCTGACAGGAAAAACTTCCATTGATAGGAGAGGAAGAGAGGGAAATGCTGAATAGGGAAATCACAATAACGGAATTAAAGACGGCAATATCCAAACTTAAAAACAATAAATCACCAGGCCCGGATGGATTCCCAGGAGAATTGTATAAACATTTGGACTTGGAGGAAATACTTTTACCGAAATTATTGGAAATTTGTAATGAGGCCCTGATAAGATCTAAAATTCCAAATTCGTGGAGGGAGGCATACATCACGTTATTGCAAAAAGAAGGTGCTGATTCAAAACAGATAAAAAATTACAGGCCAATCTCCCTTTTAAATACAGATTACAAAATTTTTATGAGTGTAATAGCAGAAAGAGTGAAGAAGATACTAAACAATTTGCTACATACCGACTAAAATGGATTTCTCCCCGGAAGACAGATAAGGAACAATACAAGAGTAGTGATTGATATCCTAGAATACCATGAAGCCCACCTGGACAAGCAAATGGCACTTGTTTTCTTAGACGCCCAGAAAGCGTTTGACAATTTGAATTGGGAGTTCATGGTTCAGCAGATTAAAATGATGAAATTTGGAGTAAATTTCGAGAATATGATAACAACAATCTATGACAAACGAAGAGCGAACATTTTATTAAATGGGGATATGACAAAAACCTTTCAAATCAGGAAGGGGGTAAGACAAGGATGCCCGTTGTCACTATTATTGTTTATATTGGCCCTAGAAGCCCTATTAAGAAGAATTAGGAATAATAATGAAATTAAAGGATTGAAAATTAGGAAAGAAGTATACAAGGGCCAGGCATTTGCCGATGATGTAACCTTAATTATGGAGGAACCCTTAGAAACGGGTCAAAAAAATTTGGAGGAATTGGGGAAGTATGGAGTAGTGTCCGGATTTAAATTAAATAAAACCAAAACTAAAATGCTGACCAAAAACCTGTCGGAAGAGCAAAAGAAAGCACTAGAAGAATCCCTGGGTCTGCAAATAATTAAGAAAATAAAATATCTGGGAGTATGGATAACGGCAAGATGTTTGGCCCTAAAGGAAGATTAAGTGCCCCTGATTAAAAGCATTAAACAAGATCTGGAAAGATGGGGGAAATTATAAATATAACTTTTAGGCAGGATAGCATCAATAAAGATGAGTGTCCTGCCTAAGCTGTTATATCTGTTCCAACCTACGCCAGTCAGCCTAGATAAAAAAAAAATTCTTAGAATTGAACACTATCATCGGGAAATTCATCTGGGGAGGGAAAAAACCTAGGATCCGATCCGAATAAAAGGAATAGGGGTGGATTTGGACTCCCAACATGGGAAGTGTACTATAAAGCAGCCAATTTGGTGTGGCTAAGGTAATGGGCTATCTTGGAAAACAAAAGAATTTTGGCTTTGGAAGGGCATGACCTGCAGAAGGGCTGGCATGCCTATCTATGGGACACAGGCAAAAGGACAAGGACATATTTTCACAGGCATAAAATAAGAGACATGTTAATGCAGACCTGGAGGGAAATAAGGCAAAAGCAGTATACGAAAGTCCCGAAATGGCTCTCCACAATGGAGGCCATAATATATCCTAATGCCTTAGAAATTGGGAAAACGCTCAAATATAAGGATATCTTAGATGGTGGTGGGAATCTTAAAACGAATGAGGCGTTAAAAAAACAAGGCATTCATATCGATTGGTGGCCGTATGTACAAATAAAGTCCCGATACCAAAAAGACAAGGAGGAGTTTGGTACAGAAACAGGAGCCAATGGATTTGACAAGATATGGATGGGAACCAAAAATAAATTATTAGCTAAATTATATAATTATTTGTTCGAATATGATAGAGTAGAAGAGGTAGTCAAAGACCAAATGATCGCTTGGGCTAAAAACATTGGACACAGTATAAATTTAAATGAATGGGAAACAATCTGGAACAGCAATCTTAAATTGACAAGGGCAGTAGCATATAAAGAAAATCAATATAAAATGCTATACAGGTGGCATTTAGCCCCTACTAGGATAGCAAAAATTTACCCTAACACGAGCTCAAACTGTTGGAAATGCAGTCATCATCAAGGCACCTTCTACCATATGTGGTGGACATGCCCCGAAGCAACGAAATTTTGGAAAATGGTTCGAAGATGGATTCAAGAAATAATAGAGGAAAATATCGATTTGGAATCCGAAACTTTTCTCCTGGGAATACTGAAAAGGGCCTATGAGAAAAAAAAGAGGTACCTAATTATACATGTCATAACAGCTGCCAGAATAATATACACACAGTATTGGAAAGAGAAAGGGCTACCACTGGAAGAACATGTAATTAGAAAAATACTAGAATGCGCCGAGATGAATAAGTTAACATATGTGATAAACGAAAAAGAGAATTCGGAATATTATTGTGGTATAAGTGGATGGAAGAAAAAAGTATAAGGTAGAATAAGAGAGGGTGCTACTATCTGTTAGGTTCAGCTTGCAGCTTACTCCTAACATGTTGGTCAGGCAATATATCTGTTTCTTTAAGAAACAACTGAGCCACGTAATCAGGGTTTGCTGAACCCTGTAATTAGGCTACAGTGCATAAATAAGCAGCACAGAGAAGCGTTCCTTCTTCCTGCTTCTTCCGGATTGATACCTGATTGTATCCTGTTGCTTACTGCGTCTGTTATATGGTACTGTATACCAAGAGTTACTAAAGTCTGTTTGCTTTGGTAAGGGAAGATACTTACTGGACTGATATTACTGTTTATGACCTTGGACTGTTTTACTTACACCGAGACTGCTTGTTATCTATAAAGTATTTTTCTCACACGAGCTGCACGTTTATCTCCTTCCCTGTGTGTTTCTGCTCTGCTCGTTGCACAAGCAACAAATACTTTTTACGCACACCCTAACACTATCAATAATAATCAAGTAATTATGGAACACCATGTATATAATCTGTATATATGTATGAACACTGCTAAACCGAAAATTGTATTTTTACATATTTCAATAAAAATTTAATTTAAAAAAAAAGAAAGACAGATAGATAGATAGAGATAGACAGGTACAGATATGAATGTAGATGAATGGAAAGAGAAAGACGTGGAGAATGAGAGATGTATGAATAGACAGAGTATAAACAGATAACTAAACAAATACAAGACAGAACTGGTGGAAAAAAACACAAACATCATCAAGGGGCCAGAGGGAGTTTGGGAGAAAGCTGATGGTGTAAAATGCCCCTCAATCCCCTGGCAAAGACTATCTTAAGTTTCGGGGAGATTTTTAAGGGTGAAATCCCTTCAGGCAGCACAAGGATAGATAATTTTTCCTTCCCTAAATCTCCTCTACGTTCCCATTTTTGGACCCACAATTTCTGAGGGGTGCAGAAGGGGTGACAGGTTGCAGCCTTCTTTGATCCTGGGGTGCAAAGGGGAAGGAAACCATCTTTTACCTGCTTTCCTTATGGTGCAGGAGGTAGAAACGGCTCCGTGGGAACTGGTAGCCTTACAGGTGTACACGCCAAAGTCTGCTATTGTAGCTGATAACACGGTTAAAAGCTGGAACCGTTTTAGAGTCGAAGAAATCAGGATCCGATCCGTGTTGCAAATCGCTGCTCCGTCTGGAAGGCGATAAAAAGAAAATTGCTAGGAATTTGGCAACTGCCTAAAATTTCTTTGGAACGCCTGGAATCAGGAGTCCCACAAATTATAGGTAGTCCTCGACTTATGGCCATAATGGGGACCAAAACTTCTGTTGCTAAGTGAGGTCATTAAGTGAGCCATGCCCGATTTCATGACCTCTTTTTTTTGCTAAGGTTGTTAAGTGAATTGCAGCAGTTCTTAAGTGAATCTCACGATTGTTAAGCAAATCCGGCATCACCCATTGACTTTACTTGTCGGAAACCGGCTGGGAAGGTCACAAATGGTGATCACATGACCCCAGGACACTGCAACTGTCACAAATATACATGACGGCTGATTGGCTGAATTTTGATCATGTGACCACGAGGATGCTGCAATAGTTGTGTTAGGACCAGTTGCAAGTCACTTTTTTCAATGCTGTTGTAACTTTGAACTTCCTTCCTTCCTCCTCTTCCTCCTTCCACTTTTTTCTTCCTTCCTTCCTTTTTCCTTTCTCCCTCCCTCCCTCCTTCCACTTTTTCCTTCCTTCTTTCCTTCCTTCCTTCCTCCTTCCCTTCACTTTTTTCTTCCTTCTTCCCTTCCCTCCTTCCTCCCTTCCTTCTTTCCTTCCTTCCCTTCCCTCCTTCCTTCCTGCACTTTTTCCTCCCTTTCTCCCTCCCTCCCTCTCCCTCCTTCTACTTTTTCCTTCCTTCCTTCCTTTTTTCCTTCCTTCCTCCCTTCCTCCCTCCACTTTTTCCTCCCTCCCTCCCTCCCTCTTCCTCCTTCCACTTTTTCCTTCCTTCCTTCCTTCCTTCCTTCCTTCCTTCCTTCCTTCCTTCCTTCCTTCCTTCCTTTTCCTGATTGCTAAATGAATGGCTGTAAATGGAGGACTACTTATATAAGGAATATAGCTTGGAAATATCACTGGACAAAAGAGGATTTTGGAGGATAAAAGGGCTCCATTTAGAGGAACGATCAGCATTTGGTTTCCAAGCAGAGTTTCAAAGCATGCAGAGGAACACCTGCCGCACTCACCTGCAAGACCTTAAACCAAATGCATCTTTTCTCAGGGTCAAGGGGCACTTGGCACAGGACTGTGACTACACTCTGGGTGAAAATACCCCTGGCTTTGAGGAGCTGCAAAATGTTGTTTGAGCATTCTTGCGTGTGCCAAAGTCCCCTTTTGTCTGTGATCCAAAGCACACCACAACCCTCAAAACCCCAGAAAGCTTTAAAGTAAGTAGGCAAGGTCAATTGATAGCAAAATGTGTCACCTGTTCAACAGTTGAGCACTTACTAACACTGATGATATTAGATTGATATTAGATTAGATTGGTAATGAAACGTCTGCAAGAAAAACAATCTGGCTCAGGGAGCACCAAGGACCCCACAGTCTTCCTTCCCTCCCTCCCTCCCTCCCTCCCTCCCTTCCTTCCTCCCTCCCTCCCTGCAAACCCCACTCTCTTCTATTACTGATGATATGATTTAGTTTGGTAACGAAACGCCTGCAATTAAAATAACCCAGCTCAGGGAGCTTCAAAGACCCCAGGTTATGTTGTTGTCAACCTGCAGGAAGGAGTTTGAAAAAGAAGCCAGGAGATGAAGAGGGACCTGCCTGGAAGAAGGGAAGATCCTGTCAACCTGTCCACCCCTGATATGAGCAACTATGGTACCTTTGAACCATTCGACGCCAGAGGAGGAATGGGAAGAGGTCCGGCAGGAGAGGGTCAGAGATTGTCCGATGGCAACGGTCTGATCGGTGAGCTCTTCTGTGAAAGAAGGTCCTGGAAAGGAGAAGGGATAGTTTTGTATCATGGGCTTGTGAGTAAATATCTTGATTCTGAAAATATACTAGTTTTGCTTCTGGGGAAATCATCCAACCCGTTACTGACCAAGCCCAATCGAACTAAGAAAGTTCACTTGGACTTTCCAAACTAATGTCAAAAATTAGGAACAGAGTCCAGAAGTGTGAGAACTGAAAGAGGAACTTTCCAGCCCTTTTTTAGAAGTTGTGGCTAGACTACTATAACATTTGCTACATGAGGTGGCCCTTGAAGACTCTTCAGAACTATTTCTGGGGCAAAATGCAGCAGACCATGGATTTTTTTGGTTGGTTTTATTATTGCTATTCCTTCCTTCCTTTCAGTTTCCTTCCTTCCTATTTCCCCTCCTTCCCTCCTTCCCAAATATTTATTTATTATTCAGTGCATTTCTAAACCAAAGACCCCCATGGTTAAAAATAAGAGCCTTGATAGTACAGTGGTCTAAAGCACCCTGTTATTTAGACCAGCTGCCTGCAATTACTGCAGGTTCGAATCTTACCAGGCTCAAGGTTGACTCAGCCTTCCATCCTTTCTAAGGTAGGTAAATTGAGGACCCAGTTATGGGGGCAATAAGCTGCCTTTGTATAAATATACAAAAGGATGAAGGCTATTGCTTAACGCATTGTAAGCCACCCTGAGGGCGGCATACAACTCAAATTAAAAAAAAAAAAAGGCAGAAGGCAGAGATCAAACCCAGGACCCAAATCCTCCCTTCAACCCTCAGTCCTCCACTTCAACCTTCCCAACCTTCCTTCAGTTTCCCCCTGCCTCGGTTGCTATACCTTTGTCCTTGGTCTTGAGGCTTGGCAAGGTGAATGACGAGAACATCCGTTTCTTTTTGGAAGTTGGGGAAGGCTCTGTCAAGGAAGTCCTCTCAGCTTGCTCACTCTTGACTTCCTCAGAGGCTAGAAAATAGAGGACCACCAAAAAGGTGAGGGAGTGTGGCAGCCAGGAGATCTGAAGCTCCATTCTGTTTTGCAGAAATCTCCAAACTTAGCAACTTGTGAACTTCAACTCCCAGAATTCCTCAGCCAGCCAAGTCTTCCCCTTTTCTTTTGCATTTCAACTCCTAGAATTCTTACAATTCTTACAGAGTTGGAAGGGACCTTGGAGGTCTTCTAGTCCAGCCCTCTGCTCAGGCAGGAAACCCTACACCACTTCAGACAAATGGTTATCCAACCTCTTCTTAAAAACCTCGAGTGTTGGAGCATTTACAACTTCTGGAGGCAAGTTGTTCCACTTATTAATTGTTCTCCCTGTCAGGAATTTTCTCCTTAGTTATAGGTTGCTTCTCTTCTTGATTAGTTTCCACCCATTATTTTCTTGATTTTGGTTCTCTAACATATAATGCAAAACTCCTCTTTTGTTAGGTCTTTTTCTTTTGAATAATTTGTTCTTCTATTAGTACATTCCAGTCATGAGTTTCATTCCACCAAGTTTCTGTAATGGCAACTATATCATATCTAACCTCGTGTATTAGTACTTCAAGTTCATCCTGTTTGTTCCCTAAACTTTGAGTGTTCATGTGTAAGCATTTAAATTCTTAGAATCATGCTGGTTGGGGGAATACTGGGAGTTGAAGTTCACAAGTCTTAAAGTTACAAATTTTGGAGACTGCTGCTTTTTTGGGCCTCTCTTAACCAGGATGTCCTTCACAAATATCTTGAAGTACTTTTTAGAAGCTGGATTGAGACCAGACCTGTCAACTCTTTGAAGAGGATCTTGAAATAGACCCCACAAAAATTCCAGAAATAATACTTTATTGTTGTAGGATGTGACAAAGATCTCTTAAAAGCATCCCAGGTGATCTCTGTATCCAGAATCCAGCCAGGTTATTTTGAGGTTCTCCTTCACTGTTTCTACATTTGATATATAAATAAATAAATATATTTCCCCTTTCCCACTATTGAGTTATGGCTTGGCTTACTCTAACATCCATTTCTGCACCCAGGATATCTCTACTTCTGTAATGATCCTGAGGACATCTCTGGTGGAGGACATTTCTGTTTTAGTGTTGGAGGTTTGGTCATGAGGAGACACCTTAAGTAGGCTGGGGCACCTAAAACACCTTACATTTTCTTTGGCTCATATCAGCCAAGATAATCATTACCTGTTCTGGTGTCTTCACTGGACAGTTTTCTGGTCAACATCTTCGAGAACTGAGCTACAGATGCCTTCATCCTCTTCCTCAGACTGAGTTCCACCTGCTCCATGGACTGAGAGCGGACAACCGGCTTGAAAAGTCCTAAGGCACTCTGGAGAGAACTCTTCCTCTTCCTCGTTGGATCTGATGGGAGATCATACTGGGACCCCATCGGTAGATCACCTTCCGAGTCAGACCTCTTCCCTATCCGTAGTGCTATGGCTGGTTCAGGACCCACCTCCATTTTGAGGGCATCTATTTCTTCTTCTCCAGAAAGTTCCTTGAGGCCCAAATTATCCTCCCTGAGACATATTTTTTTCTCCTGCTGAGAAGGGAGTTTGGATCCAGGTGGCCTTTTGCTGGGCAAATTCTCAGGAGCTTTCCTGAAACTCAGGAACTCGAATGGAGAATAGACAATGTCATAGAGTTCATGAAGGTTGAGGAAAGCTGGTTCCACCTCCGTGATATCAAATTTGGAGGTCTTGCTGTCGGGACGAGGCATCTCTGAGAGGTCCTGGATCTGCACAAGGGCAATTTCATACATTCGGCTACCTCCTGGATAATCCAAGCCTTCATAAGAAGAAGACATCCTGGCTTTCTTGCTCAGGTAAGACTGAAGACTGAAATAGTCTTCTTCTCCAGGATAGATAATATCGGCTTCTGAAGGATCTGCTAGGCCAATGCCACCTTCTCTCTTGCCTCTGCGCACCAGATACCTACTTTTCGGTCTCACTGCTTGGCCAGGTGACGTTTGATGGAGCATCTCATCTTGGGGTGACTCTGACCAAGGAAGTGTTGCTTTCGAGCGGTAAGCCATCTTCTCCGCTAAGTTCTCCAGAACGTAAACCTCTGGGTCACTGTAAAGTCTCTGCTCGTGGCTTCTGCCTTCTCCAATAGAATATGGTCTTTTCATTTGAGTTATGGAGCCTTTTTCTCCAGAGGTTGCAAACTGTCTCATTTTTGCTTGAGAATAGCCTGCTACGATGGGTATTTGGCCCTTGAGGGCTTCACTAGGAGCAGATGGCAGGTGGTGGTAGAGCTCATATTTTTCAGCTTCAAAGAAGGACATCAGATCTGCTTGGGCTTGAGGAGTACGCTGAACCTCTGTGAGAAGAGACTCTCTTTCTGGGTAAGCAGAGGACTTTGGAAGTGAGGCTATCTGGATTTCTCCAGGAAGTATGGGTTCTGAGGTGGATCCTGGTTGGGAAGATGCTTGCATCTGAGCAGCAGCACTTCTTGGGGTAGTAGGAGACGGTCTTCTGTAAAGAGGAGACTCTCGTTGTGATGGTTGCTGGCTTCTTCCCAGAGCAACAATCTCTGGATGAACAGGACCTTCAGTTTTTGCAACAGGTAGCTTCCTTTCCAGGTGTGCAACAGGCAATTGATGTAAAGGTTTCTGGCCTTCAAGCACTGGCACAGTCTGTAGGTCTTTGGGACTCTTGTCTGGAGCACCAGCAAGCTGTTTCTCAGCCTGAACATGGGAGATGTGCAAAGGAACAGCTTTCAGAAGATGAAGATTTTCTCCTTGTTGAAGTTGACGTCCTTCAATATTCTTGGGAGAAGTTGGGGTTGCCTCACGGGGCAGTTTTTCCTCCTTGCTATCCTGAGACACCAAATGTGGGCTCCCTGATGGTGGCACTCTCAAAACAGAGGTTTTCCCCTTTGGAAAAACAATTTGTCCATCCCTGTGAGGAGAAGACATGGATCTCTGCTCCTCCTCAATGTCACTTTTTGAAACCAACCCTGAAGCAAAACCAGATTGCTGAGCTTCTAGACTCAAATCTTCTCTGCCTTGAGGAGATCTTCCCACAAAATGTGGCACCTTCATTTTCTGAGGTAAATCCTCCTCTTTTTCAGAGTCTTGTGCCAAAATCAAGGTCTTCTTGTCCTGCTGAAGGCCCAACTTGGATCTTTCCTTGTCATCCAGTGGGACTAACATTGGGTGTTCTTCAGAAAAACCCTCCCTAGCTTTTGCTGCTGACGTTTTTTCATCCTTCACATGAGTTCCTTCTGCTGGACCACCCTGCACCATGGTGTCCAGGTCTTCGTCTGCAATCTCCTGCTCCTCAGCGAAGCTCCCGGCTCTTATTATGTAGTCATCCAAAGAACGGCTCCTGGCGGATACCTGGAAAGTCACTTTGGGCGATTTCTGAGCAGTATCAAAAGAAGCTGATTTGGTGATTAGGGGTCCATAACTTACTTCTCGTTCCTTCCCCAATTCTGCATCTGCCAACGGTCTTCCTTCTCCACCAAGTTCAAACCGTTCTAGCAAGGGTTCCCGTAGACCTGTTAAAGCGGACTTTGAGTATCCAGCTTTTCTGTAAGATCTCTTAGCTTTTTCTAATTGTTTCCTTTGCCCTTTTCCTGGCGAGGAGGGAAAATCAGTAAGATTTTCTGACGGGTGGCTGTAAAAAGTGCTTTTGATGACGCTATGTCTCGGGACACAGCCTGGAGACCGTTCTATTCTTCTTTCTTCTGGAGGCAACAATCCAGTTTGATCTTGTAACGAAGCCAGCTCAAACACTGTTCTTCCATGGGGGTCAACTTCGGAGATTTCTCGTTCTCGGACAGGATGTCCTTTTGCTGAAGGTTCCTTCAACCTTCTGGTTTTGATGGGTGGCATGGAGTCATCAGGAAGTTTGAACTCATCTTCAAATACTTCATCATCTTGATTGTTTGAGTCTTTCAGCACAGATAGACGAACCTCTGGGATGGGTCCAAAAGGCTTTTTTCCAGAGGAGACCAAAATTTCGTTGTCCGAAGATGACCCACTCGTGCTGGAGGAACTGCTTTCTTCGACCAGTTGTCGGGAGACTCCAAGCGACGTGTTCTTGTGATGCTTTTCCAGAATTTCTGGGATTGGTCTCATAACAAGCAACGACTTGTAGCTCATAAGAGACCGCTGGGCATGAAAGGAATGACAGAAGAGGAAGGTTAAAAGAGCGGAAAAGAGAAAACTGAGGCCAGCCCAAACACAATATGATAGAACCTAGAATCATGGGGTTGGAAGGGACCTGGGAGGTCATCTAATCCAACCCTCTGTTCAAGAGGGAGATCCTATACCCGTGATGGTGAACCTATGGCACGCGTGCCATAGTTGGCACGCAGAGTCATATTAGTGGGCATGCCAGCTCAGCTCTGGGGCGCATGCGTGCACCGGCCAGCTGATTTTCGGGCCTTCTGGGCCCACCAGAATTAGGGAAACAGGCTGTTTCCTGCCTCTGGAGGGCCTGGGGGGGGGGAGTCCATTTTTCTTTCTTACCTGGCTCAAATCCTCTCTATGCATCTGGGAAGGGCGAAAACAGCCTTTCCCACTCCCTTGGAGGCCCTACGGAGGCTGAAAGGGCCCATTTCCCAACTCCCGGTGGGACAGGAAGTGACGTTTTTTCCTGTCCCCAGCCTCCAAAGACTCCTAGAGAGGCTCCTAAAGACTCCTAGAGAGGTTCTGGAGGCTGCGGACAGCAAAAAATGTCACTTCCTGTCCCACCGAGAGTCAGATAAGAAAGAAAAACGGGCCTACCAGACCATCATGTACCAGGAGCGGGGGTAGGTGGGGTTGCATGCGCATGCGCGTGGGCACGTGCACATGTGACCCTCCCCTGTCCCCCCCTCTCCTGGCACGCAATGGCAAAAAGGTTAGCCATCACTGCTCTATACCATTCCGGACAAATGGCTGTTCAATCTAGTAATGATGCATTCCCATATGCTGCTACTACATCACCATGGTCAAAATGATGATTATACAACAAATAATTTCACAAAAAACATCTGCAATATAGGTAGTCCTTGACTTACAACTATTCGTTTACTGACCATTCAGCATTACAACAGCCCTGAAAAAGGTGACTTATGACCATTTTTCACACTTATAACTGTTGCAGAATCCCCATGGTCGCTTGATCCAAAATCAGACACTTGAGCAAGTGACTCATATTTATGACAGTTTCAGTGTCCCGGGTCATGTGATCCCCTTTTGTGACTTTCTGACAAGTGAAGTCAATGGGGAAGCCAGATTCACTTAACAACCGTGTTACTAACTTAACAACTGCAGTGATTATTTCGCAACTGTGGCCACAATGGTCGTAGAATGGGGCAAAACTCATTTAACAACTCTCTCGCTTAGCAACAGAAATTTTGGGCTCAATTGTTGTCCTTAGTTGAGGATTGTTTGTATTCTATTTCTTTACAAAGCTGCTGTGAATCAGGAATTAATAGGAAACCACATTTGATTTTTGCAGTCTATTTTTGAAAGTTGTTATATTTTTGAAATATGGCTAGCAGATACTGGTAGTCCTCGACTTACGGCCATTCGTTTAGAGTTTTAAAGTTACAACAGCGTTGAAAAAAATGATTTGTGACCGGTTTTCACACTTACAGCTGTTGCAGGTCACAGAATCCACATGCAGGCACTTGGCAACTGACTCATATTTATGACGGTCGCAGTGTCCTGGGGTCACACAATCCCCTTTTGCGAACTTCTGACAAGCAAAATCAATGGAGAAGCCAGATTCCCTTCACAACTGTGGGACTAACTTAACAACCGCAGTGATTTGCTTAACAACTGTGGCAAGGAAATTTGTAAAATGGGGCAGAACTTACATCACAAGTGTCTGGCTTAGCAACAAAAGTTTTGGGCTTAATTGTAGTCATATGCCAAGGACTACATATATTAATGAAATGGGCAGCAGATAAATCCAAACATAAAATAAATAGCAGCTATTAAGAAGCCACATATCTCAACCTTAGCAATATTAAAGATATCTGGATTTCAACCTCCCAGAATTATCCAACCAACCATGCTGGCTGGGGAATTCTGGGAGTTGAAGTCCACATGTCTTTAAAGATGCCAACATTGAGGAATGCTACCTTTGGGCTTGTTGTTAATACAGGTACATGGGACAAGGAATCTTGGAACAACATTTAAGCCATTTAAATGTCCATTTAAAATCTAAATTATTCTTTTTCCAAGTTTGCCAGCTTCCTTAGGAATAAACAGGAGGGTCTGTATTGGATATATTCTATCTCTAAAGTAAAAATTTGAAAATATGCGTAACAATGCATATAACGGATCCCAAAACACTGACACAAGTGAAGCCAAAATAATTGTACATCGGGGTAAAGCTTCTTACTAACCTGCCATTTGCTTCGGGATACAAAAAAGTTGAGCGGTTTTGTCTCAATAAAATGACCCTCTTCAGGTGGTGATTTGTGCTGTAAAGGAATATATCAGTTTGAAAATAAATTCTGGGTCACATATCTTCAAACACCCAGCAAATATCCCGATTTATTTGAAAACCAGAGCTTCTACTATTCGTCTGGATTTGTTCATGTTTAGAAAAAAACCAAGCTACCAGGTCAAAAGACACTGTTATTCCTTTATATTCCTGCTGTAAATTACACATTTTGAGAGAAGCCCACACTTTGACAAAGACAGTCTTAGCAAAGGCATCCTCCAAATTGGGGAGGTTACAAAATGAATATGGAAATTGCAACTGAGCAATCTGATCCCTGTCCCGTTGGATTGCCATCTTGACTTTTTTGACCTCTCTGCCCTCACAGACATCCCTGCAGTCCAGATTAGGGGGAAAGGGGGATGAGAATCAAAATCTGATTCTTCCAGGCCTTCAACAGCGATCAAAACTTACAGAAAACCAGGGATGAGAGAGGCACTCCATCGCACTTGGCCTGGTTCTGTAAAGAGAAACAATAAACCAGGTTTTACTTGATAATTCAAGGTACAGCTATGTATTCAAAGAATTTTTCAATGACTCTGGTGTGTCTGGAAAGAACTGATCTTGAACCGAAAGGTGGGTTAATATGGTAACTGACAAAGGTCCCATGGGGTTGTGTGAATTCAGGCTAAGATCATCAGCACTCTGTTCATGCTCTGAAATCTCTTCTTCGGCAGCTTTTTGCCATCGATCACTGTTCCGCTTTTGGGCCTAATTGTCCACTTCTAAAAAATATCCACCCCCAATGTTGCATTATCACACATTTCACATTTTTAAATCTTAAATTATTTGGTTTTTAATGTTTTATTCTATTGATTAAAATGTTACCTAGCTGGGTTGTGAAAACTTCTGCAAGAAAACCACCAAGCTCAGAGAGCACCAAGAACTTCAGAGACTGGTGGCTTTTCCAGAGCCCATCTCTCCCTCAAGTCTATCCTAAAATCCTGAAGAAAAAGACTTGATATTTAGAAATACCTCGTTCCTTTGCTATCTCTCTGAAATGAAAATGAGAAGTGTGTATTCATCCAACTCACCCAGGAGCTGGCTGAAGGATCTTTTCGATAAAACCCTTGGCTTCTTTGCTCAAATGATCCCAATCAGAGCTATTCCATGAAACAATTCCATTCTGGATATTGAGCAGGGTTGCTCTGTCATTTTCCCCAGCAAAGGGAGACTTGCAGGTCAAGCTGATTGTTTGAGGAAAAAAAGACAATTTTTGGTGATAAGGCCTACAGGTAATCCTCAACTTAGAACCATTTGTTTAGTGACTGTTTAAAGTTGCGACGGCATTTAAAAGGTGACTTGTGACCGTTTTTCACACTTATGACCATTGCCACATTTCCATGGTCACATGATCAAAATTCAGATGCTTGGCAACTGGCTTGTATTTATGACAGTTGCAATGTCCCAGGATCACGTGATCCTATTTTGTGACCTTCTGACAAACAAAGTCAATTGGGGAAGCCCGATTAATTTAATATCCATGTGACTCATTTAACAACTGCATTGATTCACTTAACAACTGTGGCGAGAAAGATCGTAAAATGAAGCGAAACCCTTTTAATAACTGTCTTCCTTAGCAATGGAAATGTTGGGCTAGATTTGGGTCGCAGGTCGAGGATTTATGTGTAGTACGACAATGTTTTAAGGTCTCATATGCTTACCTTAAATAGCTAATAACCCCAACTGGCCTAAAAGAAAAGAAACAAATATTAGAAAAGAATTTCAGTTCCCATAAAGCCTTGATAGACCAACATTCCCTGGTTCTGGTGCCCTGAAACAGAGTTTCTCAACTTGGCAAACTTAAGATGGGTGGCCAGAATCTTAAAAGTTGCCATGGTTGAGAAACTCTACCATGAAGGATGAGCTGGTTTCTTCTACCGTTAGAAGAATCTCCCATTGTTCCTTTGTTTCTCAATGATACCGAGCCATGAGCCAGTAAATTCTGGAGATCAATTCCAAAACACAAAAGATTAGAACCTAGAAAAATGATGGAAGGGACTTCTGAAGTCTTCTAGTCCAGCCCTTTACTCAAGGCAGGAGAGAAGACCTTACACCATCCTGGTCAAATAGTTGTCCAGTCTCTTCTTGAAAACCTCCAGTGATGGATTATCCAATTTGAGGAAAGTTGTTCCGTTGGATAATTGTGCTCACTGTCAAGAAATTTCTTCTTATTTCCAAGCTGGATCTTCCTCTGATGAGCTTCCACCCATTACTTCTTATGCCCTCTGGTGTTTTGGGTAATAGGTTGACCCCGTTTTCTCTTGACAAGTGCTGGAAGAAAGTGACCATGTCTCCCCTGATTCTTTTCTTCGATATGCTAGACGTACCTAGGTCACTCAACCATTCATCGTATGAATTTAGCTTCTAGACTCTTCATCATCTTTGTTGCTCTTCTCTGCACTCTTTCTGGAGGATCAACATCCTTTTTGTATTATGGTGACCATAGCAGGACACAATATTCCAAGTGTGGCCTCACCAGTGCAGAATAATATGGTACTATCACTTCTTGTGATCTTGATGTTATCCCTCTGATGATGCAGCTCTGGGCTGCATTGGTGCTTTTGGCAGCTGCAACACACTGCTGCCTCATACTTAAGTGGTTGTCCATGGGTACACCTAGATTCCTCTCACAGTTGCAACTATCGAGCCAGATACCACCTATACTATAACTGTGCATTTAGTTCTTCCTGCCTAAGTGCAGGACCATACTTTTCTCAGCACTGTAATGCATCTTGTTGGATAGGACCCAATGTTCAAGTCTGAAGTTTCCTTCAGACAGAGAACAATTAATCGGTGGAAGGACTTGCCAGAAGTTGTGAGTGCTCCAACAATGGAGATTCTTCAGAAGAGATTGGACAGCCATTTGTCTGAAATGGTATTTCTTACCTGAGTACTGGGTTGGACTAGAAGGCCTCCAAGATCCCTCCCAGCTCTGTTATTCTCTTCTGTTATTGTTATTCTAAATCTTTAGCCTATCTTCTAAAGTGTTGGCTGTTCCTTACAGTTTGCTGTCATCTGCAAATTTGAGGAGTTCCCTTTCTATCCCGTTGTCTAGATCATTTATGAAGATGTTGGATAACCATTTGTCTGAAGTGGTGTAGGGTTTCCTGCCTAAACAGAGGGTTGGACTAGAAGACCTCCAAGGTCCCTTCCAACTCTTGTTATTCTATTCTATGTTGAAGTATACTGGGCCCAAGATTGAACCTTGTGGCACCCCACTGCATGCTTCCCTCCATGTAGATGTATTCCACTGAAGACTACACTTTAAGTGTGGTTGGTCAGCCAGTTCTGAATCCATCTGGTGGTGATGCTATCTATCCCACATTGTTCTATCTTACCAAGAAGGAGGTTATGGTCTACTTCATTAAATGCCTTATTGAAGTCTAAGCATATTACGCCCAGAGCATTTTGCAGGTCTACTAATTTAGGGTTAACCTTCCTGGTTCTCCACATCTTCAAGAAGGTTCTCCATTGATCTTCAAGAAGACTCACCAAAAGCAGCAAGGAAGATTAGAGCTAAACTAAAAGGAACAAGAAGAGAAAGGATTCATTTACCAGATGTCTGATGCCGTTGACACTGGAGACCTGGACAGTACTTCTGGTGGGACAAATTCTGGAGATCCATAAATGCTGTGCTGAGGCTCTGACGGATTTATCCTTTGGGCAAAGCCAAAATCGCAGATCTTAATGTCATCCCTGTCGGGGTGGACCATCAAAATGTTTGAGGGCTGTAGAAGTAGATACAGGAGGAACGTCAGTATGGAAAAGAATTGAGGCATTAAACCTGTTGGCAAAAAGGGAACTCAAACTGGTTTTCCTTGCTGAAATTCTGAGATACAGATAGTCCTCAACTTACAACCACAATTGAGCCCCAAATTTCTGTTGCTCAGACATTTGTTAAGTGAGTTTTCCCTGTTTTACGACCTTTCTTGAGTCTGTCATTTGTACCTCTATAACTGTCTGGTTTGGCACAGCAACCAAATAGGACAAACACAGACTTCTAGGGATAGTTAGGATTGCAGAAAAAAGAATGGCAACCAGCCCGCTTTCCATGGAGGACCTGCCTACTCTGCGGGTTACAAAGAGGGCTGAGAAAATATCTACAGACCCCTGACATAAGACATCCCAGACATCCCAGACATAAACTGTTTCAACTTCTTCCCTCAAGACGACACAATAGGGGCATTGCACTTCAGAACAACTAGACACAAGGACAGTTTCCCCCCATGCCATCTCTCTATTAGACAACTAATTCCCATAGCAGTGTCTTATGTCCTAGGATGTCAAACCACGTAGTAGGGCTGTATTACTATTTTCCTTTTCATCTGTCCTATTACCTATCCCTTTAGCATCTTATGACTATCACTTTGCTGTTTGTATCTGTTTGTATCAATTTAAGTTGATTGCTTTTATTTAGTATCCTATTATGATTTATCTTGATTGCTTTAATGACTATTGATAGACTATGACTATCACTGAATGTTGTATCTATGATTTATGATAATTTATTTTATGATTATAATTATGATTATTGCTTCTGAGAGCTTCTGGACAAATTGAGACAAATTCCTTGGCCAAGTGTCCAATCACACTTGGCCAATAAAGAATTCTATTCTAATCTCTTCCTTCTTGTGATCCATTGGAAATTGCAGAGATGGAAGAGAGATGGTGGGAACTGACCAGAAGAAGGAATAGATAGAATTGGTCAAAAAAGAAGAAATAGATTTTAGCAGCTTCACTCCAAGATGGCAGCCTAGATGCAGAGAAATGGGGGAAGAAGAATTTATTTTATTTTATTTATTTATAATTTTTTATAATTTTTATATTTTATTATTTTAATTTAATTTTTATTTTATTACCTTAATTTTGTTTTTACTTTTCTTTTAAATTTTAAATTTTATTTTAGTTTATATCCCACCTTTATTATTTTTACAAATAACTCAAGACGGTGAACACATCCAACACACCTTCCTCTTCCTATTTTCCCCTCAACAACAACCCTGTGAAGGTGGGTTGGGCAGAGTGATAGGCCAAAAGTCACCCAGCCAACCTTCATGCCTAAGGCAGGACTAGAACTCAGAGCCTTCTGGTGTTTGGCCCAAAGTCACCCAGCTGGCTTTCATGCCTAAAATGAGACTAGAAATTAGATAGGTGAGAGATTCTAATGTTCATAAAAAATTACCTTGATGTCCAAATGTAATATTTCATTGCTGTGAAGATACAGGATCCCTTCTAGAAGTTGCTTGATGTAGAATTTGACCTATTTCAGGAGGAGGAAAATGAAGTTATTGAAGTCACATGGAAAAAAGTCTGTAGAGATTCTCAGGTTATGTTTGTCCCAAAGGTGCTTTTTTAAGAGGCAACTGGACTTCCTTGTTTTTTTCTTTGAAGATGTTTTGCTTCTCGTGCAAGAAGCTTCTTCAGCTCTGACAGGATAGTGGGGAATGGAAGGATTTATACTCCTTGCAGACAGCTGGTCATTTGAATTCTTTGTCTTCAAAGAAAAAACAAGAAAGCCCAGTTGCATCCTGAAAAAAAGCAGCTTTGGGAGTCACATAGAGAAGCATTATGGAACAGGTTGGTCTAGACTTTGCAACCATTTTCCTTCCAAAATTCAATCTGCCCCCCTCCCCCAACTTGATTGACTCTCTTTTTAATGCTATTAAAAAATGAAGTTTTTACTTCATTTACATCTTTTACTAATTTACTTTATTCCATTGATTTTTCCCTGGAGGTTTCTAAGAAGAAATTGGACAGCCATTTTCTGGAATGCTACAGGATTTCCTGCATGAACAAGGGGTTGGACTACAAGACCTCTAAGGTCCCTTCCAACTCTGTTGTCCTGCAATTCTAATTCTGAAGTTCTTTGTATTACCTGTATTATGCTTGCCTTCCTCAGACAGTAAAGTGTCCAGTGATTGAAAATTATGGGGTCCTTGGTGCTTTTGGGGCTTGGTTGTTTTCTTGCAGACATTTCACGACCTAACTAGGTAAAATTATCAGTGGTAGAAGGGAGAAGAGTTTGCTTTCTGTTAAACATAGAACCTTCTAGCACTGATGAGGTTATCTAGTTTGGTCATGAAATGTCTGCAGGAAAGCCAGCAAGCTTAGAGAGCATCAAGGACCCCACAATTCAACTCTGAGTTACAAATAATATCAGCATTGAGAATTATATTTGGACTGACCAGGGATAATGGAAACTAAGTCTATAACACTGCAAAAGAATAGAGCTGGGGAAGCAATTGAACTGAATTCAACTATCCTTGTTTGTGTCAAAATCTTTGGTCCTCTCCCTAAAATACAGGAGGAAGGATTCTCACCTCTGCTTCTGTCACCATGTTCTTCTTGTACAAGCGGTCCAGAAGGTTTTCGTTGGAACATCTAATCCGTTAAGGATAGTGGACCAAGCCATCAAGAGGGTTAAACAAATACATAGATTGTTTTCAAAGAATCAATTAACTCTTTCCATCTGGCCAAACAATTCAGGCCGAGAAAGAGGGACTGGCCCAAGACATTCGACATCCCTGTGGTTGCAAAATGGGACTTGAAGAACTGATAGAAGAGAATATCTGTAGCTCAGGGTTGAGCTGTTGGGTTTTTGGTACTTTTGTGCTTGGTGGTTTTCTTGCAGACGTTTTACAGATTAAGTAGATAACACCTTCGGTACTACAGTGGAGTGGGGTTGTAACATCATCAGTGCTGATGTTACCTAGTTTGGTAATGAAACATCTGTCAGAATACTATCAACATCAGAGAGCACCAAGGACCCCACAATTTCTCTCCTTCCCCTTCTTCTCTTTCTCCTTTCTCCTCTTCCTTTCCACAAACCCCACTCTCTTCTAGCACTAATGATGTTCCCTAGCTGGGTCATGAAATATCTGCAAGAAAACTACCAAGCTCAGAGATCACCAAGAACCCCACAATCGTTTTCCTCCACCTCCTCTCCACATTCCTCTCCCTGCAAGCGCTGATGATGTTCCTTAACTGGGTCATGAAATGTGTTCAGGAAAACTACCCCATCAGGGAGCACCGAGGACCCTACTATTCAACGCTGAGCTACAAATATTCTCTTCTATCAGCTTACACCATATTGAGAAACAGAGGCGTGTGAGAAAGAAACTTAAAATAATGCCACTTTGACTGTTTTTAGGGCAAGATGGGATAGAAACCAACTTGGAGAAGCTTTCAAGATTCTTACAAACAGTGAAGGAGCATTTCTGATGCCGGTTTCTTGACCTAGCCCACCTTGGCAAGGAAGGAACGCTGAGGACTAGTGTCTTAACGCCATCTCTTTTCATATCTTTCTTTATTCCTCTCTCAGGGGCAAAAAGGATACAGTTCCAAAATAAGAATTAAGGTTTTCCGTGTTTCAAACTGGTCCAGTAATTGAGTAATTCGATCATGGGAAAGTTGGACTAGAATATCTCTTTCCCGATAAGCCTGTTCTCTCGTTCGACTTCGCAATGGGATGAATTTCGCAGCACAAGCCACACGGTTAGCTTTATGGATGACTCTCTTGAGAACGCTGAAGGAGCCCCTGAAACCATTAAATATTCAGAGAATAAAGTGATAAGTTCAAAACTTTGGGCAAAAAAAGTTTCCCCAGTGTTATATTTCTCCCCAAAATAATAGTGGATGGATGCTAAGGGGGGTGGGGAAATCATTTTTACCTTCCTATTTCCTGTTTAACCTCGTAGAAAGAATGAAGTTTCCTTCGTGAGCTTCGCTTCTTCGCCTCTTGACTTTTCTTGTCTACAATAATCAGAATAAGAATCAAAGTGGTGACAATGATAGAAATGCTATTTGCCTTCCAAGCAAGAACTGGTGGGACCATCAAATACAGGTAGTCCTCGGCTTACGACCACAGTGGAGCCCCAAATTTCTGTTGCTAAGTAGACAGTTGTTAAGTGAGTTTTGCGCCTTTTTACAAGCTTTCTTACCATACTTGTTAAGTGAATTGTTGCAGTTGTTAAATTAGTGACATGGTTGTTAAGTAAGCCTGGCTTCCCCATCAAGAGGCCTCAAAAGGGGATCACAGGACCCCAGGACAACCGTCATAAATACAAGTCAGTATTTATGAGGAACTGATTCATAATATGACATATGAGATAAACTGACTTATAAATACGAGTCGTTCAGTGGAAGTGAAAAGCTTTTCAAAGAAAAAAATCAAGGAAGTCCAATTGCTTTTTAGAAAAAGCATCTTTGGGAGAACTGCTTGAGAATCTACCTAGACCTTTAACGAAGGAACTGGAGAAAAAAGACAAAATACAAAGAACTGCAAATAGAAAGAGAATGTCTGTAAGGGACCGCAGAGGTCTTCTAGTCTAAACCCTTGCCCAGCCTGGAGACTATCCTAGTCCAGACAAATGGCATCCTCTTCTTGAAAACCTCCAATGATGGACCAACTCACAGCTGTTCCATTGATTAATTGTTATCACTGTCAGGAAATTGCTCCTTGCTTCTACATTGGTCTTTCTTTCATAAAGAGCCTTGGTAGTACAGTGGTCTAAAGCACCCTGTTATTAACATTCAGCTGTCTGCAATTACTGTAAGTTCGAATCTCGCCAAGGCTCAAGGTTGACTCAGCCTTCCATCCTTTCTAAGGTAGGTAAATTGAGGACCCAGTTTGTGTGGGCAATAAGCTGACTTTGTATAAATATACAAAAGTATGAAGGCTATTGCTTAACGCATTGTGAGCCGCCCTGAGTCTCCGGAGAAGGGCGGCATATAAATCAAATTAAAAAAAAAATGTCATCCGTTTCTTTTTGTCCTGACCTTGGGTGCTTTGGAGAATAGGTTGCTCCCCCTCTTCTCTGTGATAGACCCTCAAATAATGGTCTATCTGTGATAGACCCTCCCCTCCCCAATCCTTCTCTTCTTTAGATTAGACATACCTAGTTCCCCCAACCATTCATTGTACAATTTTGTCTGCAGAGGGAAAGAAGGAAGGGGTGGAGGGAGGGAGGGAGGAAAGGAAAGGAAAGGAAAGGAAAGGAAAGGAAAGGAAAGGAAAGGAAAGGAAAGGAAAGGAAAGGGGGACAAAGAAGGGAGGGAGGAAGGAAGGACAGGAAAGAAAGAATAAATGAGAAGAAAACCACCAAGTCAACATACCTTCCTGTACCACCAGCTCCGCTTTGCAGACCACCTCCCCTCCAGGGTTTTTAGCCATGCAAGCGTAGACCCCTCCATCTTCGGCCCGAGCGTTGTAGAGGATCAGAGAGTAGGTAGTCCCTTCGTTCAACTGGTAGATCCTTTCGCTGTCCAGCAACAAGGAAATTCCCTAGAAGGAAGCAAGGGAAGCACGCAAAATAAGGTAGGTAGCCACACTTTCAGCCCATCGCTTGGACTTCAGCCAGGGGCAGCCCCATCTAAGCTCTTGGTTTAAGAATAATCTCTGGGGAGGGTTTGCACCAAAATAGAAGAAGGACTTAGGATACGATATTTATAAACAGAGGTTGTCTTTGATTTACAACAGCTCATTTAGTGAATGTTTGAAGTTACAATGGCACTAAAAAAAGTAATTTAGGACTATTTTTCAGATTTTCAGATTGACCATTGCAGCATCCCCATGGTCACCTGATCAAAATTCGGACACGGGGCAACTGAGTCATATTTATGACAGTTACAGTGTTCCGGTTGGGGGTGTGTGTGTCATGTGATCTCCTTTTATGACCTTCTGACAAGCAAAGTCAATGGGGAAGCCAGATTCCACTAATAATCATGTTATTAGCTTAGCAGTGGTTCACTCAAAAAATGTGGCAAGAAAGTAGGTAAAATGGGTCAAAATTCATTTAACAGCTGTCTCACGGCTACAGAAATGTTGGGCTCAATTGTGGGTCATAAGTTGAAGACTATCTGTATTATAATATTTATGACCATCGCAGTGTCCCAGGGTCACATGATCCCCTTTTGAAGGTTTCGGACAAGCAAAGTCAATGGGGAAGCCAGATTCACTCAACAACCCTGTGACTAATTTAACAACTGCCATGATTTGCTTAAAAAGTGTGGCAAGAAAAGTTGCAAAATGAAGCAAAATTCACTTAACAACTGCCACCAGTGGAAATTTGGGGCTCAGTGGTGGCCATAAGTTGAAGACTATCTGTCATTATTTTTTTCTAAATCAACACAGCATAATTTTTCTACCCACAAAGGGATATGTGGCCATTTCTTTTTTTTTATTCCGACCCAAGTTTGGGGGTGTCTTTGACATACCTTAAACCATCCAACCACCGGCTGAGGATTGCCTTCAATGATGGCCTGGAACTTGGCCATTTCCCCACACCGAACCTGGACATCCTCAAGGGGCACCTGCATGTATGGTGGACCTAATAAAAGAAAAATATGAAGTGCAGTTGGACAGATCTAGATCTTGGTTATTTTCTTGCAGACGTTTCATGACCTAAGTAAGCAACGTCATCAGTGCTAGAGGGGAGTAGGGTTTGCTCTCAGTGGCTTAAGCAGAACTATTCTTTTCAGAAGGAGAAAGGAGAAAGCAATCAGAGCCATGATAAAACTTGTACCATGAGCTCGTTAAACAATGTTTGGGTTCCGGGGGCTCTCCTTGTATCTGTATCTGTGAGGTCCTTGGTGCTCTCAGAGCTTGGTGGTTTGCTTGCAGAAGGGAGTAGGGTCTCTGTAGAGACGAAGCGGGGGAGGGGGAGGAGGAGGACTACAAAAACTGTGGGATCCTTGGTGCTCTCTGTTTCATGTCCCAAAAGTGTTTTTTTTTAAGAGACAACTGGATTTTCTTGTTGTTTTTTTTGTTTTGAAGTTTCTTGAGAAGTTTCTTCTCATCAGCTTCTCCAGCTCTGACTGGATGGTGGAGAATGGAAAAATTGATACTCCTTGCAGACAGCTGGTCATTTGCATCCTTTTAGAGAATCATTGAGGCCACCTGTGTCCTCAGATTCACCTGAGTGGTGCGAATGGGTGTGGAGCCTTCTTGGAGCTGCTGAAAGAGCTTGTGTTGTAGACTGGAGATAAATGAAGTCGTATCCCTCCCCCTCTGTTCAAAGAGGAAAGGGGGGAGGTAGGGAGGGGTCCTTCATGCACTCTGAGTTTGGTTGTTTTGCTGCAGGCATGTCAAGACCCAAATATGTAACATCATCAATGCTAGATGGGAGAATAGTTTGCTCTCATATAATAGACTAGCAGCTCAGCATGGTATTGATTCGGCTGCCTCCATATCTGCCACAAGGTGATTTATCTCATGACATCATTGCACAGATGCTGTTTTGTGTCTTTCATTGTGTCCTTGATTCCAAAAGGCAGCGCAACCCACACTCTCCCGCTCCCTTCGCAGATGCTAATGGGGGTTTCAACTAAGGTAGCCCTATAATCTTGAAAAAATCTGAATATCTAGAAACACTGATCAACCTAAGCCTTGAAGCTTTCGCTTTACTTTGGTCTACAGAGAGTCATAGAATGTGAAAGGGTCCCTGGAGGTCATCTAGTCCAACCCCTCACCTTGAGGCCACATCAACAGATAAGAATCCCTTACTTGTGACGCTCTTTTCTCCTTTTTCATCAACACGGGTTCTCTCCGCGATGCCCTCACCGGCTAAATCCAAAATGTCCTCTGTTCTTTCATTCCGGAACCACGGCACTTCCGCTATCATTTCGACGACCCTTGACGATCAAAAACCAAGAAGCAGAATTACAGCCAGGAATGAGGAGATGGAATAACCAAACCTCAAGAGACAGGTAGTCCTTGACTTACAACCAAATGGAGCCCGAAGTTTCCATTGCTATGTGAAAGGGGGGTGAAGTGAGTTTTATCCCCATTTTATGAACTTTATCGACACAGTTGTTAAGTGAATCACTGCAGCTGTTAAGTGAGTCACAAGGTTGTTAAGTGAATCTTGCTTCCCCACTGATTTTGCTTGTCAGAAGGTTGCAAAAGGGGATCACCTGACCCTGGGACTCTGCAACCGTCATAAATATAAGTCAGTTGCCAAGCGTCTTAATTTTGAATACATAACCATGGGGATGCTGTAATGGTCATAAGTGTGAACAACTCTCATAATTCACTTTTTCCAATGCCATTGTAACTTCAAACGGTCACTAAATGAGCGGTTGTAAATTGAGATTTAAAGAAATTCAACAAACTTACTTGGCAGGGAGAACAGCACGTTCACACATGCTTTCGTCTTGGGGAATGATGTCTGCTTCCCTAGACAACGTGTCACTTTCTCTGGTTTTGCCAGGAGGCGCCTGCAGTTCAGCTAGTCCCAAACATAGAAATATTTAGATTAGTTGCTGCTAGAAATAGAATGTTTTATCGGTTACTATCTCAACCCTACGGAAAAAAATACTGCACTGTTTTTGAACGGAATGCAGCTAATCTTCTGTCCTCCGTTCTCTTTTGTTCTCCACTTTAAAAAAAAAAAATATCAGGGTTTTCTCTTATTTCGGTCTTAAATTCTACAGTATTTGCATTTTTATTGTCTTTTATTTCTTTTTAATTACTTTGCTGCTTGCTGATCACAGAGCATATTTGCTGGTAGGTTAAAATAGTGCCGTAAACCAAAACTATCTTTAAAAAAAGGATTACAATCAAATAAATTAATAAATTAGAAGCACATTTAAGTTTGGTCCACTGGTTAATGCACCTGTGTAGATACCTGGAGGCAGTGAGTTCTAGTCCCGCCTTAATCATAAAAACCGGCTGGGTGACTTTGGGCCAATCAACAGGAGACTGAGTTCTAGTCTTGCCTTAGCCATGAAAGTTGGTTTGGTGACTGGCAGCCCTGAAGATCCAAAGATCTTCTGGTTGGGGGTGTTACCTGGAACCCTGACAGTGACCTTGGGTCAGTCCCAACCCAGTCCACCTTACAAGGTTGTTGTGACGGAAAAAACAAGAAGGAGTGTAAAGTATGTTCCGGAGTGAAATTCACTTACCTTCCCTACCGGTTCGCAATTGTGTGCATCTGCACATGTGCAAAGTTCTTCTGCGCATGCACAGAGGCTTAAAATTGACATCATGACGTCTACGTGGGTGGGCGGAGCCTCCCGCAGCTGCCGCTACCAGTTTACCCGAGCTGGATAGAACCAGCTGAATTTCACCCCTAGTATGTTCGCCACCTTGAGTTATTTATAAACATAATAAAAGTGAGATACAAATAAATAATGAGAAGGAAGGAAAGAAGGAGAGAAGGAAGGGAAGGAGGGAGGGAGGGAGGAAGGAAACAAGGGTGATAGAGGAAGGACGGAAGGAAGGAAGGAAGGAAGGAAAGAAGGAAGATGGAGGGAGTGAGGAAGGAAACAAGGGTGATAGAGGAAAGACGGAAGGAAGGAAGGAAGGAAGGAAGGAAGGAAGGAAGGAAGGAAGGAAGGGAGGGAGGGAGGGAGGGAGGGAGGGAGGGAGGAAGGAAACAAGGGTGATAGAGGAAGGACGGAAGGAAGGAAGGAAGGAAAGAAGGAAGGAAGGAAGGAAGGAAGGAAAGGATGGAGGGAGGGAGGGAGGAAGGAAACAAGGGTGATAGAGGAAGGAAGGAAGGAAGGAAAGAAGGAAGGGAGGGAGGGAGGGAGGGAGGAAGGAAACAAGGGTGATAGAGGAAGGACGGAAGGAAGGAAGGAAAGAAGGAAGGGAGGGAGGGAGGGAGGGAGGAAGGAAACAAGAGTGATAGAGGAAGGAAGGAAGGAAAGGAAGGAAGGAAGGAAGGAAGGAAGGAAAGGAAGGAAGGAAGGAAGGAAGGAAGGAAGGAAGGAAGGAAGGAAGGAAGGAAGGAAGGAAGGTATCTTTTAACGTTCTCAATTTGACAAGAAATATTGTGTATGTCATCTGCTGTTTAGCTGTTAACCGTCACCACACAAAGAAATAATGTCCACTGTTGATCTATCTACCATAATCAATTGCATGTGGGGACGGAAAGCTGTGCCCTCTGCCCCCAAAAATGACAGACATAACAGTGGAACAAAGGAGCAATAAATGAAGTGCTCTGTAGCCTTCAGTGTGTGATGGTGCCAAAGAATCTGACTTCCGTATGGTTATCTGAGAAAAGATGGAGAAGAAAATGTCCACAAGAACACAAACTCTTCTGCAATATGACCTCAGTCTGAAAGGGATTTTTCATGTCAGCCCAACTCCGGATGTGTATCTTATGTGTTTGCTTCTGTGAAACTGGTGTGGGTGCGGATGATTGCCATTAAGATAAATCGCATTCCAACAACAAACACAAAGAAGCCAACATCCACAGTGTGTTCTCTGAAGCATTTTTTATTTTATTTTTGAAGGACTCTGCAGACAGAATACACTGTGGCTGTGATATGTGGTGGACATTCAATAAGGCACAGCTTCAAGTGTGGCATGGGGGAAGACCCATTTTGACTTTTTTGACCTTCTGCAAATACCTCGCAAAGCCTCAATAAGTGATGACAAGTGGTTTGGGGAAGAAGAAAAAAAAAAGGTGGGGGGAATCTTCTATGGAGGTTTTGGTCTAGTGCAGGCTAGAAAGGAGAGATCCTGAGTTCAAATTCTGCCTTAGGCATAAAAGCCGGCTGGGTGGCTTTGAACCAATCAATAGGAGATTGGGAATTTTAATCCTGCATTAGGCACGAAAGCCAGCTTGGGCCAGTCGCCAGGTGATGGTGAATTCTGGTCCGGCCTTAGACATGAAAGTCAGATGGGTGACTTTGGGCCAATCACCCTCAGCCCAGCCCACTTCACAGTTGTTGTTGTTGTTGTTGTTGTTGTTGTTGGAAAAATAAGAGGAGAAAAGGGTGTTGGATATGTTTGCCACCTTGAGTTATTTTTAAGAATAATAAAGGCAGGATATAAACCATCCCATCCCATCAAATTGAATAAATAAATGTACAATTATGTTTGAACTTGGTTCTGACTTTTTACCATTTCAGATTCTCCACCAAGCCATCATTCTGCTAAACAATTAATTCCCACAACACTGTCAAATCATTTAGTAAGGCTGTATTACTATTATTCTTCTCATTTTTCCTATTACCTATCTCCTTTTCTACCTATGACTATAACTTTGTTACTTGTACCTTATGATTTATATTGTTTAATCTGTCTGGGCCAAAATAATTTAATTTGATTTTATCTGGTTTTTAAATTTTTTATGTCTATGTTATTTTATTGTTTGGCTGTTCACCGCCCTGAGTCCTTCGGGAGTAGGGCGGTATACAAATCGAATAAATAAATAAATAAATAAATAAATAAATAAATAAATAAATAAATAAATAAATAAATAATTTCCTCTCCTGAGCAAGCTACATTGGCTCCCAGTGGTCTTCCGGGTGCAGTTCAAGGTGTTGATTAACATCTTTAAAGCGCTCCATGGCTTAGGACCTGGGTACTTATGGGACCGCCTTCTGCTACTGACAGCCTCCCACCGGCCAGTACGCTCCCACGGGGCGGGGCTCCTCGGGGTGCCGTCGGTCAGACAATGTCGACTGGCGACCCCCCTGGGGGAGAGCCTTCTCAGTGGGGGCTCCTGCCCTCTGGAATGAGCTGCCCCCAGAGGTATGGAGGATCCTGGACTTGTGCACCTTCTGCCGTGCCCTGAAGATTTTGTTATTCCAGCAAGCCGGGCTAGCCTAATTTTAACAGCTTTAAATTTTAAATTGGATTTTAATGGGATGTTTTTAATTGTGGCCCAAAGTATTTAATCTAGTTTTAAATTGTTTTTAATTTTTATATTTATGTATATAATCTTGGCTGTTCACCGCCCTGAGTTCTTCAGGAGAAGGGCGGTATATAAATATAATAAATAAATAAATAAATAAATAAATAAATAAATAAATAAATAAATAAATAAATTAGTTTCCTAGCACAATTTATGTTGATTGCTTATTTAGTATCCTATGACTATCACTAAGTGTTGTATCTTATGATTTATGATGAACGTATTTTTATGATGACTATAATCATGATTTATAGCTTTTATGTACAGTGAGAGCTTCTGCACTGGAATCATTCTTGGCCAATAAAGAATTCTATTCCTATATTCTATTCTATTCTATTCTATTCTATTCTATTCTATTCTATTCTATTCTATTCTATTCTATTCTATTCTATTCTATTCTAGCCACAGAGTAAGAATTATGCAGTTTTCCATTGGGAAAATATCTGATTTATAAGAGAACATTCATGGGATTTTCTTGTGTGCCACACAGAGTTGGGTTCACCAAGTTGGGCAGCCTACACACAGTCCTCAACTTATGACAATTGAGCCTAAAATTTCCATTGTTAAGCAAGACAGTTGAGTTTTGCCCCATTTTATGACATTTCTTGCCACAATCGTTAACTGTGATTTAACACAGTTCTTAAGTTAGTCACCTGATTTGTTAACTGAATCCGTTTTCCCCATTAACCTTACTTGTCAGACGGTCACAAAAGGATCACATGACCACAGGACACTGCAACTCTCATAAATACGAGACAGTTGCCAAACATAGAATTTTGATCACATGACCCTGGGGATGATGCAATGGTTGTAAGTGTGAAAAACGATCATAAGTCACTTTTTTCAATGTTGCTGTAACTCCAAACAGTCATTAAATGAACTGTTATAAGTAGAGGACTTCCTGTACTTTCCCTAATGGCTTTTGATTTATATTCCTTACTTGCAATGCCCTGCTATTTATTTATTTATTGCTTGTTAATTAATTAATTAACTGACTTGTCTCTTAGCAATTGGATGGTTCACTTAATGAATGCATGAATCTGAGAATGACCATGATCAATATAGTGCAGGCAGTCCTTGCTTAGTGACCAGTCGCTTAGCAGCCATTCCGCATTACGATCCACTTCCCCAGAGTGACTTACCACCCAAATTGGAAATTCACACAACCTCATACGCACAGAGACATATACACATACTGTAGTCATCCAATTGTATTTTTTGTGTGTCTGGCAAACTATATTTTACAGCGTCTAGCAATCACATGACTTTATTTTTAGCTGTTTTCCCAGTTTTTGGTTTTTACTTCTGGCAAAAAAAAAACCATCCCAGGGGATATACTGCACTCATTTAATAACCACTGCATTTACTTAATGTCTGCGGTGTTGGCTTAACGACTGCCACAAAAAAGGTTGGGTCATAAAGTTAAAGAGTGGTCAGGCGGTTTACCCACTTAAGTATTGCTTTGATTTATGACTATAATTCCAGGCTCAATTCCCGTCATAAATCGAGGACTACCAGTATGGATCAATTCCTATAAATTTTGTACATTTTATACAGTTCAGTGGCAAAACGCTCTTTGCAATCTGACCTATTTTCATTTATTTATTTCTCCACAACAGCCTGAAGTAAAATAATTTTTTGTTGCTTAAGATCAAGGAGTGTCTTTGGACAGAGCCAGGATAATAAGCAATGTTGTACAGCATAATTTCCAATAATTTTGGATATCAATTTTCCTGCTGAAAATTATGGCAATGGCCAATTTTGGAAACTGGCTTGAACGACCCTCTGAAGTGGAAGAAAACTAGAGCTAGTCCTCAACTTACAACCACAATGGAGATCAGCATTTCAGTTGCTAACCAAGGCGGTTGTAATGTGAGTGGCGCCCAATTTTACAATCACTAGATTGTGATCACGTGACTGTGGGGAATGCAGCAATGGTAGCCTTGGTAGTACAGTGGTTTAATGCACCCTGTTATTAAGACCAGCTGCCTGCAATTTCTGCAGGTTCGAATCTCACCAGGCTCAAGGTTGACTCAGCCTTCCATCCTTTCTAAGGTAGGTTAAATGAGGACCCATATTGTGGGGGCAATAAGCTGACTTTGTATAAATATACAAAAGGATGAAGGCTGTTGCTTAATTGTAAGCCGCCCTGAGTCTCCGGAGAAGGGCGGCATATAAATCAATTTTTAAAAAAAAAAAAAAAGTGCGAGGACTGATCGTAAGTCCCTTTTTTCAGTGCTGTTGGGACTCCAATGGTTAGTTTAAAGAACAGTTGTTAAGTCGAGGACTACCTGTATAGTGTCAAGCCTGAATCTGACCGGGCTGTGGGATTGTTTGTTTAGTTTAGTTTAGTTTAGTTTATTTGATTTGTATACTGCCCTACTCCCGAAGGACTCAGGGCGGTGAACAGCCAACAATAAAATACATAAATACACAAAATTTAAAAACCCGATAAAATCAAATTAAATTATTTGGCCCAGACAAATTAAAATACCCCAATAATTTAAAAACAGATTAAAATTTACATATTTAAAAAGGGAAGAGATCAGGCCAAGCCCGCTTGATGGAATAAAAAGGTTTTCACAGCACGGCGGAAGGAGCGCAGATCCGGGATCCTCCGTATCTCCGGGGGGAGCTCATTCCAGATGGTAGGTGCCCCCACAGAGAAGGCTCTCCCCCTAGGGGCCGCCAGTCGACACTGTTTGGCTGACGGCACCCGGAGGAGTCCCTCTCTATGAGAGCGTACTGGCCGGTGGGAGGCTATTGGTGATAGTAGGCGGTCCCGTAAATAACCAGGCCCTAAGCCATGGAGCGCTTTAAAGGTGGTAACCAAAACCTTGAAGCGCACCCGGAAGACCACCGGGAGCCAGTGCAGCTCACGCAGGAGAGGTGTTACATGGGAGCGCCATGTCGCTCCCATTACCATTTGTATCCTACGTTATCCTCTCATGAATTCTCATGAAGGGGGATCTTTGCACAGGTTTGCCTGGTGCACCAATTGTGACCCTACTTGGATCGGGAGGCTCTCCTCACAGTCACTCATGCCCTTGTCACCTCACAGTTAGATTATTGCAATGTGCTCTATATGGGGCTACCCTTGAAAAATGTTCGGAGACTACAGTTGTCCAGAATGCAGCCGCGGGAGCTGTCGTGGGTGCACCTAGGTACACCCACATTATACCAATTCTCCGTGAGCCTGCACTGGCTCCCTATTGATCTCCAGTCACAATTCAAGGTGTTGGTTATTACCTTTAAAGCCCTACATGGCTCAGGGCCAGGCTATCTTCGAGACCGCCTTCTACCACATAGCTCCCAGTGACCGGTAAGATCCCACAGAGTTGGTCTCCTCCGGGTCCCGTCAGCTAAACAATGCCGGCTGGCGGGCCCGCAGGGGAGGACCTTCTCTGTGGCTGCCCCAGCTCTCTGGAACCAATTACCTCCTGAGGTCTGGACCATCCCCACCCTATTGGCCTTCCGAAAAGCGGTGAAGACCTGGCTTTTCCGGCAGGCCTGGGGCCATTGATATTGCTGTTGCGATCTGGCAAGATCCGGCCATGAATGGTGTGAATGAGTTTTTAATGTTTTTAATTTTTCAATGTCTTTTTATAATGATTTTTTAAATGTATTGTGAGCCGCCCTGAGTCTTCGGAGAGGGGTGGCATATAAATTTAATTAATTAAATTAAATTAAATTAAATTCAGTTTGACACAGTTTGGAGCTGAAGGGGGTAGAGCTGAGATGGATGGAGTCTTCAGCCAAACTAACAGCTGGCCCATGAGTCAGAGACATTCCAACGACTGGCTGGCCAGAGGAGGAGGAGAGAAGTCTCCAAGCAAACAACAGTTGGACAGTGTGACATATTGTTTTGAAAAATTGAGAAATGGTTACTTATAGTGGGGTGGAAAGCCCAGAAACTTTTAGTAGCCGCTCTCTGGGCACCCCAGGGAGTTGAAAGACTCAGTGAAGACGGAGGAAGGGAGGAGGAAGGGAGAGAACCAGATGGATATGGGGGGCTGCCTGAACAAGCAGCAGGCCCCTGAGAGTGCCCAGTGGCCAGCCGAAGTGGCGGTGGAGAACGCTCTGCTGAAAAGCAGGCCACCGGTGCCTAGCATCCGGGCACCGACCGGGAAGAGCCCAGGCCAAGAGGAGGACGACATCCTGCTCCATGTGTTGTGACCCAGGCCCCTGTAGTTGATATTAAATACAAAACAGTTCCAAAAAACGAACAAATTTTATTAAAACAGCTGAGAATTAACTCATTCTCAGCGTATTCTAAATGAAATGAAAGCAAAGTCCTTAAAACACCAGTCTTTAGTTTATCTCTGACCTTGGGATAATTAGGCAAACTGTCAAAAGCTTTTCTTGGCAACAGTTCAGGAACAGAAGAAATAACTATAACAAAAAAAGAAGCAATTCTCTCAATGGTTGTTTTCCGGCAAAGAGGCCAAGAGCCGCTGCTGGTCTTTTAAGCCTTATGGGAGGGGCCAATCATCTCTTGGCCCTACTTCCGAGTCGTCCTCTCTGCTTTATCTGCTCCTGCCTTCTGGCAGCTCTTCTCATGCGTGCACTAGGAACAGGCTCCTCCTGTTCCTCTGCCTCTCTACTGTCAGCCTCTGGAGGCTACAGAGTCCGCACATCACTCCCCGATGGCCCTGGCCCCATCTCTGCCTCCGATGCAGAGCCCTCATCTGGGCCTTCCCCAGCCTCCAGGACTGGCCCATGTTCTTCCTCAGCCTCATTGCTGTCCGACTCCGCTGCCAACTCTGCTGACAAATCATCAACACCATGATTTGTCCTGGAGTTTGGTGGGAAACCGGCCGGAGGCTTCGCTGAAGGAACTGATGGCTGTTGCCCATGGGAGAGAGTGGGGCCTGTCAACTCCAGGTGAGTCGAGGCCATATGATTCCCTGGCGACAACCCATGAGCAGGACCTGAGGACCCTCCCGAAGGGCCTCAGCGGGGCGAGCCACAACTGCCAAGGGGCACAGCTGAGCCTGGCAAGGTGCCGAGGAGATCGCTCTCCTGACCGCCCACATCCCCAGCTGGCAGTGCCAACGCAGCCCAGTGGGAGCTGCAAACCAGGTTGTGGCTGGTCCTATGCCTCATGGGCCCTCACCCTCTACCTGCTACAGTTGCTGGGGCCAAACCATCCTCCCCACTGGCCTACCACCCTGCCACAGAGCAGCTGCTGGCCTCCAAAATGCCAACTTGGCTGAGGGTTCCTTCTGCGGCCGGGAGAAGCTTCTGCCCAGCCTGTAGAGGATTCCGGCAGCAGCCACCAAAGCCTGGGACAGCAGGACTCAGACAAGTTGAGCCCTGGGGAATAGAGGACTCCACCGCCCAACAAGGGAGCAGCCTCATCCCCTTCAGCTACTCATCCGCCCCACCGACCTGCAGACCCTCCACGGATCCGGAGCCAGCTTCTGAAGTGCCGCCTTGGCCGTTGGCCCCCTCCACAGCCAAAAGAAGCCCTTGCTGGATTCGTGAGAGCTTCCGACAACGCTCATCAGGACCCGAATCAGCAACATCTGGGTGAGTCAGGGCCTGGGGAATGGAGGACAGTGCCGCCTGGTCTGACCCTGGGAGAGCCACTAGAGCAACCCAATGAGGAAGGAGGCTCATCACCCAGCCACCCAAGGTCCCCCCTGAAGGGCTGGGGACCGCCCAACTTGGAGCACCAACCTGGCAGTGGCTGGACCTCCACTTCAGACCCATCCAACCCACTGGTCGGCAGCCCAAGCACAAGCCAAGGCCCAACCAAAAAGGTACCTGCTGAGTGGATGGAATTGCTGAAGAAAGAATGGAAAAATACAAAGCAAGCCCTAAGTGAGGCAGTGAAGGCTTATAAAAAGCAGGCCGACAAGCACCAGTCTCTCCAACCTGAGTTTAAGGTGAGAGGTAGGGTTTACTTGTCCATGAAATATCTGAGATTAAAACTAGCCTCAAAAATGCTCAGTCCCTATAGTGAAAGTGATCAACCTGTTTACAGTAGAACTTCAACTTCACCTGTTGCTGGGGAAGGTACATCCGGTGTTCCACAGTAGTCTGTTGAAACCGGCAGTGAGTTCACAAGTCCGACCAGTAGATCGGGCACCCCCTAAGCCCATGGTGATCGAGGGTCAGACTCATTATGAGATAATCTTGGATTTGAGGGTGCAGAAGGGTCAATTGGAATACTTAATATACTGGATGTTCTGACCTAGGCTTCCTTAAAAAACATGAAGCAGAGTCTTGGTCCCGGCAAAACCCCTTTTATTTACACGACTGCAAATTCCTTTTATTCACAGTCAGCAAGGCTTATCCAAACAGTTTTTCAAAGGAATATTTATCAACACAGACCTTATCTCACTTGGCAAGATGCCAGGTAACTTGTTTCCAAACGCAGTGCAAGGCAAAACTTGGCACAGATCTTTCTACTCTTGCAACGACCAAACGAATGAATTGTTTCCTGCAAAAGCCCACTCCCCGTTCGCTCCTCTTTTGTTTCCTATAGGAGGGGCCAATCACCTCCAAGGTGTAGCTTCACTCCCAAGTCGACCCTGCTTTCTGAGTTGTTCTTGCCTTCTGGCAGCTCTGCGCATGTGCACACTGGGAACAGGCTCCAGCTGTTCCTCTGCCTCACTGCTGTCTAGCTCCCTCTCTGTCTCTGACGCATTGCCCTCATCTAAGCTTTCCCCAGCCCCCAGGACTGGCCCATGTTCCTCTCCAACCTCCTCACTGTCTGACTCTGCTGCCAGCTCTGCTGGCCATTGGAGGGCCACAACACTGGAAGCAGTGGTGGGATTGTACCAGTTCGCACCGGTTTGGTAAAATCGGTTGTTAAGTAGTTAAGCAATTCGGAGAACCGGTTGTTAGAAGAAATCTCCTTTCGTTTTTTCCCCACTTTACAGGGTTAATCCTGTAAGGAATTACAACATTGTTGTTTCCTAGCTTAATCTTTATTGCCCTACTTACAGAAACTGCCTCTCCATTAACCCTTATTACATTCTTGGCAGTATGCCTAGACTTACTGTCCCTTCAGGAGCTTCTCAGAGGGTTTTTTTTTTTTTTTGCTTGACTTTCTTAAAGGGGAAGGGTTGTTTTAAGCTTTTTACACTGGTGTTGGGAGGAAATACTCCCCTGTTGGATTTCTTCCAGCCAGGGTGCAATGATCAGCACTTTGAAGAAATAATTGAATAATGAAGCAGAAGCTTTCAATGACAAGGAACCAAGATGAGTGACATTCAGCAAGGTTTCTTGGTTGCTAGAAAGATTAACATTCAAACATGAGTTTACATACCCTTTCTGACTTTTGGTCTAAAACTGGTTTTTGGTGAAGTTTAATTTTGTGCTTGGTGATGTTTAATCCTGTGTTTAGCGATGCGATAATTTTCTCTATTCAGCTTTGTTTGGAAGGGAAAATGTTAATCTCTGTTCCCGAAAAGAAGCAGCTTTGGAAATCTGACTAGTTCCTGTGTCTATTTGTTCTGGTAATTGGTTTAACAAGCAACAGATAGTCTGTTTGCTCCTTTGCTTCATTCTGGAGAGCTAAAATGACCTCTCTGCTAAAGGGTTTCACTTTATGAGCAAGAGTTGGCTGCTGATAGTTATCACTGCGTTTTAACTATTTTAATTCCTCAAGGTGCTCTGGCACCCTGCCTGATTTGTAACTCCGGTTTGCAGGTATTTCTAATCTAATGATTGGTATTTAGGGCAGCTTTTTGCAAGCAAAGAAGCTTCTTGTACAAGTAATCCTTGACTTACAACAGTTACAATGGCACTGGAAAAAGTGACTTATGGCCGTTTTTCACACTTATGACCATTGCAGCAAACTGTTATTAGGGCAAAGAAGCGATGCCCCATGACCACCTGGCCACGCCCACCCGGTCACATGAAGTATTGCAGTTATGAAATGAGCGACACGGTTGTTAAGAATGCTGCAACAGACATAAATGATGAGCGGTCATAAGTGTGGGGACCAGTCAAAAATGCAAGGACTTGTCAGAAATCACTTTTTTCAGCCCTCTGGGTAGTCCCTATGTGCAGGACTACTCAGAGGGCTGAAAAAAAGTATTTTAGACTGATCCTCGCACTTTTGACCGGTCCTCGCACTTACGACTGTACTCACATTTTACATTTTGTGCCCTATCTTGTCACTGTGGTGAAGAGAAGCAGTTGTGAAATGAGTGACACGGTTAAGAATGCTGCAACAGGCATAAATGTGATGGTCATAAGTGTGAGGACCGGTCAAAAGTGCGAGGACCGGTCAGAAATGACTTTTTTCAGCCCTCTGACTAGTCCCTATGCACATAGCCACACCCACCCAGTCACATGACTACCAAGCCACACCCCTATATAAGCCATGCCCCCAGAACTGGTTGTTAAAAAGGTCGCCTGGGTGAAGAATTGGAAGGTGAGTGCAAATAGGCTGGTAAAGCAGTTTCATGACAAGTACCCCCAAAACCAAAGGGGCCTCCTGGTGGAGGGGGGGGGCTAGTGGTATTGACTAACCCTACTGTGCTTTGTCTCTTGCAGAGATGTTCCTTCAGTTGAGGCTGAATTTGACCGGATTGTGGGATTGTTTGTATCCTGGGTTATTCTCATGTATTCAGTTTGACACAGTTTGGAGCTGAAGGGGGGAGAGCTGAGGTGGATGAAGTCTTTAGCCACACCAACATAGCTGGCCCATGAGTCAGAGACATTCCAATGGCTGGCTGGCCAGAGGAGGAGGAGAGAAGTCACCAAGCAATCAACTCTCATCCTGGTTGGACACTGTGACATATTGTTTTGAAAAATTGAGAAGTGTTTACTTATAGTGGGGTGGAAAGCCCGGGAATTTTTAATACTGGCTTTCTAACAGTTCGTGCCAAGTTGGTGTATCTAAATAAATTTGTTCTTTGAGGAAACGGAATGCCTCGGAGTTCGATTTTTGATAGTTGCATTACTTGGAACCTGACATATAGAAGAAACACAGAACTTCCTTCCTGAAGGGATGCTAAGTGTTGAGGAACTGTTTCATGCATAAATTTCCCATTGCATTTTATTCCTCTGTAGAGACACCGAAAATACATTTGGTGCATAGCCCAAATGACAATTAAAAGATGAAAAAATATATTTTGGAAAAAAACCCACAACAAAAGAAATACGATGCTATTGATTCTTTATTGATAGAAAATTGAGTGTCGTTCCAGTTGACATCTTGTCTCTGAATTTGTTTGATCTCTGAAACAAACTGTTCACTTTGCACCAAGAATATCTAATCCAACTGGTTCATCAACACGAAAGTTACTCAGTATAAATTCTTATTATTCCTTTATAAGAAACCCCAACATTTATCTACAGATTGTAAATCCCGTATAGGCAAGAATTTTTTTTTTCTTAGGATAGACCGTAACATTTCAAAAAATTCTTTTTTAAAAAAAGTCTCAAATATCCAGTGGTTGAAAATTCAAAAAAATTAGCTGATCAAGAGAAATGTAAGTTATTTTTTCATTAGTTATTTCTCAGCCAAATTGTTAATGAACATTTTGTGTTTCTAAACATAGGCTGACGGATTGCATAATTTTCTGCAGAGAGGCGGTTGCAGATCTTAAAATTTTGGTAACTGGCAAAGTTAAAAATGCACAGACACCACGAAGTAAACATGTAAAGAATAATCAAAAAGGGGTTTTTGCAAAATGAAGGGGACTCTTTGAATGAAATTCACCCAGCCTTCTAAAACACTTTGTGGCATGATGTTTGCAGGTAGTCCTCAACTTATGACCATAATTGAGCCCAAAATTTCTGTTGTTAAGCAAGACATTTGTTGAGGAAGTTTTGCTCCATTTTACGACCCTTCTTGTCACAGTTAAGTGAGTCACTGCAATTGTTAATTTAGTAACATGGCTGTAAACTGAATCTGGCTTCCCCATTGATTTTGCTTGTCATAAAGTGACAAAAAGTGATCACATGACCCAGGACACTGCAGCCATCATAAGTACATGCCAGTTGCTTAAGCATCTGAATTTTGATCACATGATCTTCGGGACGCTGCAACGTAAGTGTAAAGAACGGTCACAAGTCACTCTTTTCAGTGCTGTTGTAACTTTGATCATTAAACCAATGGCTGTAAGTCAAGGACTACCTGTATTCAAGACAAAAATGCTTGCCATAATGAAAATGACAAATGTTGGGTGATCTTCAGAAGAATCCCATTTTTGATTGGAGAAGATTATGAGAATGCTCTATTCTCCATTTATGGTTCAGATAAATGTGTCAATGAAGTATGAGTTATGAAGAATTATTCAGCAATGCATTTAAACTCACTCATCCATAAATTGGTATTGTTTTTATCTGTGTTAAGAATTTGCCCAATCAGATGGTATTTTTTAAGGACAACTTCAAAAATAATTGGAGATACTGTTTGTGAGAGCAGGCTATAAGAAAACATAGTTATCCAATGCAATCTTCATTTTAATAAAAGGAAGCGTATCTATCAAGAAAGATTGGAGAGAACAAAGTATTCGGTCAACATTTTGGCACCAACCCTTGTGTTTTGGAATTGGCAAGAAATTAGCAAAAATCAAAATACAAGTCAGAGGTCCCTTAAATAGATTTATTGTCTGCATTTAAGCTGATGGAAGTGTTACTTCTGTCAGTGGAATTAAGATGGATTCAATAAAATAATTTCCGTAACTCCTGCAATACAATATAGGTAGTCCTTGACTTATGACCACAAATAAGCCCACAATTTATGTTACTAAGCAAGAAATTTTGTTAAGTGAATTTTGCCTCATTTTATGACCTGTCTGGCCACCACTGTTAAGTGAATCACTGCAGTTGTTAAATTAGTAACACTGTTGTTAGGCAAATCTGACTTCCCCATTGTCTTTGCTTGTCAGAAGGTCACAAAAGGGGATCACGTGATTCCAGGATACGCCAACCATCATAAATGTGAACCAGGTGCCAAGTATCCGAATTTTGATCATATGACCGTGGCAATGTTGCAATGGTCATAAGTGGGAAAAACGTTAAATGATCACTAAATGAGCTGTTATAAGTCAAGGACTACCTGTGCTAGATTTTATTAAATCTCTTCAGAAGTTGCAAAAGAAATGAATTAGAATTGTTAAATTCTGAATTGCCTTTTTGGTAACATAAAGAAAAAAAAAATCGGCCGTTTTAAGAGAAAGTAACCATGATTTAATCTTGTTTCACTAATGATATTCTGGGTCTACTGCACCTCAATGCCTTACAATGGAATGGTGTGCTTTTTTTTTTTTAATACAAAAAGGAAAAAAAATATAAATCAAAGATTACATTCTATAGATCGTACTGACAGAAGTGTTCCCTTGCAAAAGATCAATTTTATGGTACGTCACCATTTATCTCGGATTTTATTTTTTTAATTGTTGTTTCTCCGTTCGTATTCTCATTTTTCCCTTCCATAAAGGCGCTGATTTTTGTTGAGGTCGATGGCAATGTTTTTTTTTTTTAATTGTTTATCATGGTTTAGAGATCTGGCCTTAATTTCTTGTTAACTTTGGGAAGGATCGTCCTTCTTGATGTGGAACGTGACCGTTTCTCCGACGGCGGTGCTGTAGCTTCGGGTGGACACTTCGGTTTTGAAATTGGATGCGCCACTGTCTGGTGACAACTGGACTTGCGTGCAGAAAGTTGGTCGGTGGGACTCGCCAATCTGGAAAGAAACGTTGGTGGGATCTCTAGGTTGCATCTCGGTCACTCTGGACGCCGACATGAAGATACTTCCAGGGTGATGGCCTTCAAATTTGCTAAAGAAGGTTTGCCTGGGTTTAGAAGCCACGGGCCTACCGACATTCAGTAATACTGGCTTGCCAATGGTGGGTTTGTTGATCTCGGTCTGGAGAACGGCTATCTCGCATGGTTTATCTTCTTCGGAATTAAGACGGCTGCATCTGTAAGTCTCTCCTTCTTCAGGGATGTAATCTTCAAGGTCCTCCAAAGTTAATGCTTTCCCGTTCCGGGTAAGGATTTTTACTTCGCGGTTGCCAAGATCGGAGAGGTCTCCCCGATCGGGGTCATCTACTCTCATTTTTTGATCTGGAAGAGTCTCGTCTTCTGGAGAAGACTCCTCCACAACATAGTCCTCAACCTGGGGATGCTGAAGGCCCATCTGAGATGTTTCAACCGTGGTAGTCCCAGATGAGTCAATCCAGCTTCTGGATTCATGAAGATGTGCCTTTCCTTCTAGCTCCACATGAGAACTTTCATTTTGGTTCCCCGATGGTTCTCCAGATCTGTGAACATCTCGGGAGATGGGAGATTCGACCTGTTCAACTTGTTTGTTGTTGGAATTATTCACGTTTGGGTCATCTTCAGAAGAAGGCCTGGGTCTCATGCTGGGCCGAGAATAACCTGACGCAAATTCCTCCTTCTCGGATCGCGCGGGGGATGCGCCTCTCTTCCTTGACATCTGGGTTGGTTTCTGCACGTTAAACTCAATTATTTCTTCCACTTCCACCCATTTACGCTGTTCTTCCAGTGGGGTTTCTACACTGATGCCCCTGCCTGCAACTCCTTGCCTCTCTTGAGGGTCTGTCACAAAAAGAGTAGGAATGGCGGTCTTCCCTACTCCTTCGGGGTCATGCCTGGAACCTGGTTGCCTAATCTTGCTGACATAAATTGGTTCCGATGTTGCGAATTCCGAGCCCGGAGAGCGAGGAGTGTAACTGGAAGACGGACGGGCAGGAGATGGCTTCCGTTTGGTTCTTGGGTTTTTCACAACGGTGGTGATGGTTTCCTCTCTGATGGTGAAAATGTTGGAGATTGGGATTGGGTGAGAAAGGTCAGCGTTGAACTAGGGGATCCTTGGTACTCTTTTGACTTGGGGATTTTCTTGCAGACATTTCATGACCCAACCAGGAGGAGGAAGAGGAGGAAGAGAAGGGGGAGGGGAAGGAAGGAAACTGTGTGGTCCTTGGTGCTTTCTGAGCTTTCTTGAAAACATTTAATGATCAAATCAGATAATAACATCAGTGCTAGAAGACAGAACCCCAGTCCCTTCTTACACTGATGATGTTACCTAGTTTAGTCATGAAACATCTATAAGAAAATAACTGAACTCAGAGAGCACCAAGGACTCCATAGTCATTCCTCCTCGTCCTTGTCCTCCTCCTCCTCCTCTTGTCCTCCTCCTCCTCTCCACAACCCCACCCTCCCTTCTAGTACTGATGACGTTCCCTAAGAAAGGTCATGAAACGTCTGCAAGAAAACCACCGAGTTCAGAGAGGATCGAGGATCCTACCCTTTAAAATGTTCCCTGATTCTCAAACCATGGGAATGCATGCTACAGGTTAATGCAAAAATGAAGCACAGCAGGGTCAGTTTTGTGAGCTTTGGGTACATGCAGAAATTAATGTTTGAAAGGAGTTTATTTATTTATTTTTTATTCTTACCACCAGCTTGTCTCCATTTTGAAAGTCTCAATTCCCTTCAACTCCCTGAATTTTTTTTCAGTGTAAAAAAAAATAAATCTGTTTGAACTATTTCAACAGATGGAAGAGTATATTTTTAGCTCAGGGTTGGACTGTGGAGTCCTTGGTGCTCTTTGAACTTGGTTGTTTTCTTGCAGACATTCCATGACCTAACTAGGTTGCATCCTGAGGATGCAACCTAGTTTGGTCATGAAATATCTACAAGGAAACAACCCAGCTTGTATTTCAATAGATATTTTCCTAAATTGGAGACAGGAAGAAGGAAAAGTAATATAATTCCTCAAGTCTCATGCAGGCCATTTGGGCCGCGAATTCAGTAAACAAGAGGAGGATGCTTTGCTGTAATCTCAAGAACTACAGGTAGTCCTCAATTTATGACCCCAACTGGGTGCAAAATTCCTGCTGCCAAGAGAGACAGTTATTAAGTGAATTTTACCCCATTTGATGACCTATCTTGCCACAGTTGTTAAATGAATAACTGCAGTTGTTAAGTTAATAACACAGTTGTTAAGAGAATCTGACTTCCTCATTGACTTTGCTTGTCAGGTGGCAAAAAGGGATCACATGATCTTGGAATGCTGCAAGCCTCATAAATACAAGCCATTTGCTAATGTCTGAATTTTAATCACGTGACTACAGGGATGTTGCGTTGGTTGTAAGTGTGAAAAACGGTCTTAAGTTACTTTTTTCAGTGCTGTTGTAAATTTTGCTCATACAGTGCAACTCAAAATATTCTCAATAAAAAGGGGGTTTCCTTTCTGCAATCGAAGTAGCATTTGTGTTGGCAGGGAAGCAAAAAAAAAGCATCAAGACAAGGATTGAGAAGTTCAAACAATAAGTTAGTTGTGATGAAGAGACATTCTTGATCTTTCTCCTATCTTAAGCCTAAGGGCAATTCCAGAGCTTCTTTGCTTCCAACGAACTTGCCAGCACGACAAGAGAAGGACAGGTTGTGTTAAAAACTGCATCTGAGGTCTAGACATCTGGAGGTTAGGGACAGAAGAAGTCAAGAGGGCAAATTGCAACTATATTTTTAATGCATATCCTAAACAGCTTCAAATTCAACTGCATGCTTACAGACGGCATCTTGACTCTTTTGACTCCCAGCTACAAGAAGGTCCTGGGTCTTCTTCCAGGAAGGAAGGAAAAATAGGAAGGAAGGAAGGAAGGAAGGAAGGAAGGAAGGAAGGAAGGAAGGAAGGAAGGAAGGAAGGAAGGAGTGAATGAGGAAGGAAAGAAGGAAAGGAAAGAAAGAAAAAGTGGAGGAAGGGAGGGAAGAAGATGGGCTAGCAGTTAGTAGATTATTAAGAGATTACTTTTAATTATCTTCAGAATGGGATTCTTCTCTCCCTTCAGTTTAATGCAGTGAAACCATTGTATACCAGGGAAGAAAAGGCAATTAGATTGCTAATTTCTCCTCAGGAACAGTCCCTTGATAAGATCAATTGTGGTCAGTGATAAATACAAGATTGCTGGTTCAAAGACAGCTTTGCACACAGTGTGTCTCGAGAATTAGTGCTGTGTGCCACACTGGATATCTGTGGTCCCTCCCTGATTTTGGCCTGCTCAGACCTCACAATTTGCATTTGGATCTATCTCAGGAAGATTGCGAAATAGTCACACCTCAAATGGTTTTGTCCCCTGGCTTAAGTTTTATCCTAACTCCCCAAAATGCCACTAGACCTGATAGGATGGCAAGAAACACTTTTGCACAGCCAATAAATACATGTAGTCCTCGACTTATAACCACAATTGAGACTGGCACTTTGATTGCTAAATGAGGCAGCTGCTCAGTGCGTCATGCCCAATTTTATGACCCTTACTTTTGCTGCAGTTGTAAACTACAACCTTTCTTTTGCCGTGGTTGTTAAGTGAATCACTACAGTTTTTAAGTGAACCAGCAGTTGTTAAGGGAATCCAGCTTCCCCCTCACTGACTTGGCCTATTGGAAAGTTGCAGATGGGGATCATGTGACCTGGGATGCTGCAACCGTCATAACTACATGCCAATTACCGAGTCCCCAAATTTTGATCACGTGATCATGGGGATGCTGCAACGGTCATCAGTGCGAGGAATGTTCATAAGTCACTTTTTTTCAGTGATGTTGTAACTTAGAATGAAGGGTTATATGGAGGAGTGTAAGTCGAGGACCTCCTGTATAGGTTGATTATGGAGACATGCAGAGAGGCAGCACAGCACAACACATATGCTGATTTATGTATATATATAGATATATATGCATATAGATGACTTACATGATGATGGTTTTCTTAGGCACTTTAGTTTCTTGTTCAGTGACTACAAAGAAAACAGTATGAACAGCATGGTGTTAAAAAAAGGCAGAAGCTCACAATCACATTAAATTTGTTATGCAAATAAAAGAAATTTAAAAACCTTGAGTGGAAAGAATTGAGAGGAAAAATAAAAATTAACATCATCCCACGGTTGTTTTTTCTGAGATTGCAACCAATTTTAGCAATGTGTAATAATTAAATCCACAAATCACTTAAGCTGACCACGGACAAACATTTGCTTAAATGTCTTAAACCTAGTTAAAAGCTGATTTCCAACCTTAAAGGCTTAGTACGGCATAAATGGGCTAAATTTAACCAGGTTGGACTGAAAAGAAAACATTTTGAGTTATAAAGACAGGTAATCGTCAATTTATGACTGCAATTGGGACTGGAATGTCTGTCACTAAGTGAGGTGACTGTTAAGTGAGTGGCATCCAATTTTATGACCTTTTTTGCTGGAGTTGGTAAGCGAATCACCACGGTTGTTAAGCAAATCACATGGTTGTTAAATTAATCTGACTTCCCCCATTGACTTTGCTTGCCAGAAGGTTGCAAATGGTGATCATGTGACCCCAGGACACAGCAACCGTCATAAATATGAGTCAGTTGCTAAGTGTCCCAATTGTGATCATGTGAATTGGGTTACTGTGAGGGTCCTAGGAGTGATTAGAAGTCACTTTTTTCAGAGCCGTTGTAACTTTGAACAGTTGCTAAGCAAATGGTCATAAATCAAGGACTATGTCCACCTGGAGTGGAACACAGAGATTTGGCATCTGATCATCCCAACATTCTGCAGCTCCGTATTTCCCAAAAATGATGGAAATGGCTTATTTTAAGTACAAAACAAATGTTTTACACTCAAAATACAGGTAGTCCTCAATTTATGACAATTGAGCCCAAAATTTATGTTGCTAAGCAAGGTAGATGCTAAGTGTTAAGTTGTTAAGGCAATGAGTTTTGTTCCATTTTATGACCGTTTTTGCCAGTTGTTAAGCAAACCATTGCAGTTTTTAAGTTAGTGACATGATTATTAAGTGAATCTGGCTTCCCCACTTTGCTTGTCAGAAGGTTGCAAAAAGGGATCACTCCACCTCAGCACAATGCAACCGTCGTAAATACAAGTCAGTTGCCAAGCAGCCAAATTTTGATCATGTGACCACGGGGATGCTGTAATGGTTGTGTGGAAAACAGTCATAAATTACTTTTTTCAGAGCTGTTGTAACTTTGAACAGTCACTAAACAAATGATCGTAAATTGAGGACTACTTGTAATTATGTTGAACGTAAAATTGTTCAGATTGGAAACCTTGTGCTTGTTTCTTGACTCAGTATCCTGTATCCTGACCCCAAATTTGTAGTTTTCTTTCTTGTTGTACAAGTCTACTAGTTAAGGAAGCACAAAGTGGAGCAGGAAGGGAGGGAGGGAGGGAGGAAGGAAGGAAGGAAGGGTGGGTCACACTAAGCAAGAAATAAACAATAAATAATCAGCATCTTAAGTGATTTGTGGATCACAATACAAAGCTGCTTCACTAATACGTACAGCTCGGAATGTCAGGGCAGCTATATCACAATTGTTGATTTGGCATTCAGGTAATCCTCGACTTACAACCCACGATCTGAATTTCCTTTGCTGAGCTAGGTGGATATTAAGTGAGTCATGCCTGATTTTACAACCTTTTTTGCCACGGTTGCTAAGTGAATCATCGCAATTGTTAAGCAAATCGTGTGGTTGTTTAAGCGAACCCGACTTTTCCCATTGACTTTGCAAATGGCAATCAGGTGATGCTGCAAAACTCTGTAAATACATGCCAGCTGCCTAGTGGCCAAATTTGGACGTGATCGTGAGGAGGCTGCGATGGTCGTATGCGTGAGGACCTGTCGCTAAACAAACAGCTGTAAGTCGAGGACTACCTGTCGTTATATCCCGATTGCTTTCCACATTAGATTTTCATCTGCTTCGAGAGCATTTCCATCCAGACATTTGCCATTGTGAGAAAAGGTGTTGCGTTGTGTCTCTTCTAAACATGCCATTAGTATATTAATTGAGGGTTTTCTATCATGGTCTTTTCCATGTCTTTGCAGTAAAGCCAAAGCAACAATTTTAACAACTGCTAGAATTATTTTTCTGAAAAAAAGAAGAGAGCACGCTATAATACCTTTCAAAACAGGGGTTTATAGGTAGTCCTCAATTTACAACCAAAATTGAGCCCAAAATTTCTGTTGCTAAGCGAAACAGTTCTTCCGTGAATTTTGCCTCCCTTTATGACCTTTCTTCCCACAGTTGTTAAGGGAATCAGTGCTGTTGTTAAGATAGTCACATGGTTGTTAAGTGAACCTAGCTTTCCCCATTGCCTTTGCTTGTCGGAAGGTGGCAAAAGGGGATCACATGATCCTGGGATAATGAAACCGTCATAAATATGAACCATTTGCCAAGTGTCTGAATTTTGATCACGTGATCCTGGGGATGCTGCAACAGTCATAAGGGTGAAAAACGGTCATATGTCACTTTTTTTAGTGCCGTTCTAACTTCAAACAATCACTAAATGGACTGTTGTAAGTCAAGGACTATCTGTATGCAAATAATTTCTCTGTTTAAATCATGTTCGATAGGATATGTCCAAATTCTCCTGTTTTGGCCAGAAAGGCACTTAAAAACTGGGACATTTAGCAGGGGGAGAAAAAAATCAACTTATTGGTCATGACCATCTTACTGAAACCCTGCTCCTTTTTATCTTGCGTCACAGTAATTGCAAAATAAATAAAAATGCTTTGTTTGCCCTATCAGGGATACCATCTTGACTTTTTTTGACCTCTTCTGACAATGCTGGGTTTTAGGAAACAACGTAAAACTTATAACAAAATCTCAACAGTCCTGACATCATTTTAGATGAAAGCAAAACAGGTTGAATAAAATAGTCCAAATTTTTGTAAGGGTTGAAACTGGGCACTGATAATCTCTATTTTATTGTTTTATTATGCTTGATAGTCTATGTTTCTGAAACAGAAATTAAGCAAAGTCAAACACCAGGATTTAATGGATTAGTATGCTGATTAGGATGTGATTATTATTTTTTTAAATACTACATTTGAAATAACCTATTTCAAATTAACATTCCACTCATTGTTAAATATATTAGCCCTCAACGTACGACCACAATTGAGATCAGAACATCCTTCGCCAAGTGAGGCAGTTGTTACGTGAATCACACCCAATTTTATTATCTTTATTTTTGCTGCAATTATGAAGTGAATATCCATGGTTGTTAAGTGAATCTGGCTTCCCCATTGACTTTGCTTCTCGTAAGGTTGCAAATGGGGATCATGTGACGACCCCGGGACACTGCAATCATCATAAATACATACCAGTTGCCAAAGTTTGATCACATAACTGTAAGGATGCTGTGAAGGATGTTAAGAGCGAGGGCCGGTTGTAAGTCACTTTCTTAAGTGACCTTGTAACGTAGAATGGTCACAAAATGAATGGTTGTAAACCTATGTGAGATGGGTCTTCCATGTACTTGCAGTCTGCCAAATCACAGATTTGTGAGCAAAATTAACATTGTTAGAAAAATGCAATGTTTGAAAGGAATCAAACGTTGTTTAACTATCAGATCCATAAATAAGCTTGATTTCCTAAATTTTCTGGGCAAGATCTATTTAATTTGTACATACAGATAGTCCTCAACTTAGAACAGTTTATTTAGTGACCACTCAAAGTTACAACAGTACTGAAAAAAGTGACTTATGACCATTTTTCACACTTACGACCTTTGCAACATTTCTAAAGCCCTGTGATCAAAATTCAGATCCTTGGCAACTGTCTCATATTTATGACGGCCGCAATGTCCTGGGGTCATGTGATCCTCTTTTGTGACCTTCTGACAAGCAAAGTCAATGGGGAAGCCAGATTCACTTAACAACTATGGCAAGCAAGATCGTAAAATAGGACAAAACTCACTTAACGAATGTCTCACTTAGCAACATGAAATTATGGGCTCAACTGTGATTGTACTGTAAATCGAAGATTACCTGTATTTTAATCTTGTATTTTATATTTTAAAATTTATGTCATATAGCATGCCTTATTTTAATTGTGAGGCTTCTGACACAAATAAACAAAATTAAGCAAACTTTGTCATTTAACAAATCAGCTCCAGAATTGCAGGAAATCTGAGCATTTGCATTCCTTCTCTATGAATTTCTTAAGTGCATTAAAATCAACCAGTTTGTAAATCTTGCTTTAATAAAGCTTTGTTTCACATGTCCCAGGAGGAATAAAATTCACTTGATCATGCTGTAATTTTTAAATCTCATTTGCTTTCTAAAAGAAATAAAAAGTTTTATGTGGCATTGTAACAGAGAACCTAGGGATTTACTCAGTCCGATTTATAACAAGAAGAAAAAATTAGGATTGTGGTAGCCATTTTTAAGAATTTTTAGAACCCCTTTCAAAAAAAAGAAATGATGCTTCTGATATTTTAACCTCATTGAGCATTGCAAAGCAGGTTAAAAGCTATGGAGTTTGATTGCTCACTAGAATTTGATTGACATTGCTTTAGCAATTAATATAGTAGGTTAGCAAAATTCAAATAATATAGGCCAATGAGACGCAATAAAACAAAATTCAATTCTTCAATAGGCAGAGAAGATGGTATCCAACCGACTTTATTATCTTTTTTGTTCTTTTCCCCTTCAAAAGCAAAGTGCCATTTGCATGATACAGGCGTTCAAATTACACCAATATTTATTGATTTCTTATTTGAAAAAGCCGCAGGTCACTTTTAAAAGAAATTTCAAATTAATTCCATCACAGGGTAGAAAGACAAGTGTCTTTCTAAAACACGGATAAGAAATTTACAATAAACCATATTTTAAATTAAAATTAAATTATAATTTGTATAATATATAAATTAAATTAAATTAAAATTTCCAGTTTAGTCACTACATGTGAAAAATCATGTTTTCATGGGTCAGACTTGCCATATAAAATAACAGAATAACAGAGTTGGAATGGACCTTGGAGGTTTTCTAGTCCAAACTCAAGCAGGAAACCCTATAAGATTTCAGACAAATGGTTGCCCAGTTCAAGCATAAACCATAGAAATAGACTCAGTTAAAAAGATTAATTTCCTAAACACAATGACCAAGAATTATTTTATCTGAAATAGTCAGGTATGACTCGCGATCACCAGACTAGAAAGCAGAAGATGATGAGTTCTAGTTCCTCCTTAGGCATGAAAGCCTGCCGAGTGGTTTTGGATCAAGTCTTGAAAATGTCAAAACGATGCCATGTTGTGGTGCCATTGTATCACAACCTCTGCTGTACATTCTTAAGTCATGTCAAGTACATGACAATATCACAATTCAGGTGTCCTTCACCCTTTGCAAACACCCAAATTCACAATATCAAGAATGCTTTATCCTTCACAAATAATTCAATTCATATTTATCCTAACACTCCCCCGCAAAGACCCCAGAATTAGAAACACATAGAACATTCTACTATATGCGCTGCATGATTAGACTGTATGTAGTAGGTCTTACAAGTTGCATTTCACAATCTCTTTTAAAAAGTCATTGAAATACTCTCAATTCGGTAGGAGACCTGGTGGATGTTATCATCTGTATCTCTTGCTATCTATCTTCACATGGATGATGTTCCCCAGGGAGGGAGCCACCATGGAGAAGACCCTTTTCCTTGGTTCTACCATATGGACTTCCCACAAAGAGAGGACCCATAACACGTTCAGCCTCCTTGTTCTGGTGGATTGGGTGGATATAACTGGGAGAAGATGGTCCTTCAAATAGCAGGGAGGAAGTCACCATGGAGAAGGCCTTTCTTCTGGGTCCCACCAGATGGATCTCCTTAAGAGAGGAAACCCATAACACCTTCTGCTCTCCGCTCTGGTGGTTCGGGTGGATGTAACTGGGAAAAGATGGTCCTTCAAGTAACAGGGAGGGAGCCACCACAGAGAAGTCCCTTCTTCTCAGTCCGGCTGAGTGACTTCGTCCCTCTCTCTCAACTCAACCCATCTCACAGGGTTGTTGTTGAGGGGAAAATAGGAGGAGGAAAGTATGTTGGATACGTTCACTGCCTTGAGTTATTTGTAAAAATAATAAAGGCGGGGTATAAACAAGAAATACTGTATATACAAATTCCATTTCGTCCAACTTAAGATCGGAACAGAAGAGGAACCTTAGTTATTGCTAACCTCTGGAAGACTAGGAGAGCAAATGTGTGGGATCATAAAATAAACCTTGAATAATTACAAGACATTCTGCATCTGGTTCACACCACTGTTGTGGGTACTGATGAAGAATACTGTGGGTATTCTTTTCAACCTGTATAATCTTACTAGGTGATTTTTCTGTGGAGGCACCACACTGAACTGACCCACAATCAGCCTAAACAGAACTTAGAATTTCAGGGTCGGAAGGGACCTTGCAGATTTTTGAGTCCAATCCACTGCTCGAGCAGGAAGCCAAAGACCTGGGCCTCTTCTGCCACAAAACAACAACAACGCCAACTAGGCAAACACAAACACTAAGCCAGTCCCAAGAACAAACAGGAATGCCGCATCTTCTGAGAGGTAAGAGAATGCACCCATTCAGTCCTTAATTAGCCACCCTTAGCCATCTTGAATTAACCACATTGTGAGAGAGCAGATCAAAAGGCCCTACCTTCTATTGTGATCGCTTGCTCAGGTCTCTTCTCCGGAGCCAATGCTGTTGTGGTTTGACGATAAAGGTGGGCGCTTCCCTTCGCGGTCCCCAACCTGTTTATCAACTGAAGACAAGTTGACAACGCTAGTAAGAACGTATGTGTGGATTTCGGATGAAGAAGAAAAACCAACTCCAGGTGGTTCTTCACAAATCTATACAGGGGGTTCTTGACTTACGACCACAGTCAAGCCCAACATTTCTGTTGTTAACGTTTGTTAAGTGAGTTTTGCCCCATTTTATGACCTTTCTTGCCACAGTTGTTAAGTGAATCTGGCTCCTCCATCGACTTTGCTTATCAGAAGGTTGCCAAAGGTGGTCACGTGACCCTGGGACACTGCAACCGTCATAAATATGAGTCAGTTGCCAAGCATCTGAATTTTGATCACATGTCTGTGAGGATGCTGCAATGGTCATAAGGGTGAAAAGCGGTTGTAAGTCACTTTTTTCAGTGCCCTTGTACGTTTGAACAGTTACTAAATGAACTGTTGTAAGTTGAGGACTTCCTGTACAAGGAATCGCTTTGTGGAGGACGTAGAATCATGGCTCTGGAAGTGACCTCAGAGGTCTTCTAGTCCAATCCCCTGTTCAAAGCAGGTGAACTGAGCCATGGTGGCACAGTGGTTAGAATGCAGTACTGCAGGCTACTTCTGCTGACTGCTGGCAACCTGCAATTTGGCATTTCAAGTCTCACCAGCTCAAGGTTGACGCAGCCTTCCACCAGGTCGGTAAAATGAAGACCCAGATTGTTAGGGGCAATATGCTTAGAGAGGGCTGTGAAAGCACTGTAAAGTGGTATAAGAGTCTAAGTGCTATTGTATCCTGGTCAAATGGTTGTCCAATCTATTTTTGAAAACCTTCAGTGATGAAGCACCCACAATTCCAAGAGGCAAGCTATTCCATTAGTTAATTATTGATTAATTTCTCCTTAACTCTAGGTTGGATCTCACTTTAACTAGCTTTCACTAGTTACAGGTAGTCCTCGACTTACAACAGTTTGTTTATTGATTGTTCAAAGTTCTAATGGATATTGAAAAATATCACTCAGCTTGGTGGTTTACTTGCAGATGTTTCATAACCCAACTAAGTAACATCATCACTGTTAGAAGGGAGGGCTCTCATTTTATACACTACGGCTTGCCCTGCGGGTGTTGATGGGAATGTTCTTGGTGATTCCTTAATTAGTTCAGGGGCGGATTCCAAAACCCGTTGCTACCGGTTTGCTCGTGGGCGCATGCACACGTTCATGCGCGTGCAACAGTTCTGCGCAGAAACAAGCAGGTGGGCGAAGCCTCCCACCGCCGCCACTACCGGTTCGCAAACCAGTAGCAACCCACCACTGAATTAGTTGATTTTTTGTTAGCTTGTGTAGAAAGTCAGCACCCCCTCCCTAGAAGAATGAAATAATTTGTGGGATATTAAACGAAGCAGAATATTATATTCCCCCAAAGGGAGAAATGGAGAAACATGCTCTTAAGGGAGACAGTATCCAGCCTCAGTCTCCAAGCAGAAACCGAGGAGGCCAGTTTTTAGAAATGCAGATTGGATAATCCATTCAGAAAAACTGGGGCAATTTATTCAAAAACACCTTTCGTAATTAAAATGGGATTAAGAAAGGGCAGGACATGATCTTGATTCCATTTATTAAGAAAAGTGGAGACAATACTGGTCCATTAAGAAAGGCAGGCCAGAGGCAACAGGCAAAATGCTATAAAAATTGTATAAAAGCCCATGCACAAGAAAAACCAGTTGTTCAGCTGACCCAGAACTGCACGCTGTCTTTGTGTGGTTCTGTTCATCAATAAACAGAATCTTTCTTTCCAATCAGCCTCCAAATGGGTTTTCCTTCCAACACTTGTTTGTGTAAGTTGGACTGAGACAACTCAGGATGTCTTAACGGAACAAACGGAACGTGCCCAGCAGATGCATGGCAGGTGTTTGGCCCAGATGTTTTATGGAAAAGTTCCTGTCTCATAACAATTTAAGAAGAAGAAGAAGAAAGAGAGAAACTCACCTCACACTCATAGAAACCTTCATCATCCTCACAGGCATTTTTGATAACCAGGACAATCACGCCACTTCGTGGCTCACTGAAGCTCTGGTGTTTGTTCGGGTCAGTGAGGAGGTTCCCATCTTTATACCACCTGGAATGAGAAAGGGGAGGAGGGGGAAGAAGAGGAGAGGAGAGAAGAGGAAGGGAGGGGAGAGGAGGGGAGGGAGGTGGGGAGGAAGGAAGGAAGGAAAAAGGAAAGAAAGAGAGAGAAAGGTAGGAAGGAAGGAAGGAAGGAAGGAAGGAAGGAAGGAAGGAAGGAAGGAAGGAAGGAAGGAAGGAAGGAAGGAATAATGGAGGGGAAGAGAGGGAAAGGAAGGGAATACAGATTTATAGAGGAAGGCCTTTATACCGAGGTATACCGGGGGCCAGTTTGGCCAAAGTCACCCAACTGGCTTTCATGCCTAAAACAGACTAGAACTCACCATTTCCCAGTGATTGTCCCAATACAGAGAATACAGATTTTTACTCTTTCATGTCTTATCTATTCAGAGAGTAGGACACAACAAGACATGAAAAAGAAAAAACTGGAAGCAATAATAATTATTATATCTACATGGTTCTCCTCCTCTCTTGAAAACAGCTTTCAGAACGTACAGGTACATTCTGAAGTCCTTGATTTACAACGGTTCCTTTAGCAACCCTTTAAAGTTACAACGGCACTGAAAAAGGTAACTTATGACTAAATCCTCACCCTTATGAACATTGTAAAAGTTCTCATGGTCACGTGATCAAAATCCAGGTGTTTGGCAACCGGCATGCTGATTATGATGGTTGCAGCGCTTGGAGATCACATGATCGCCATTTGTGACCTTCCAACTTCCGACAAGCAAGTCAATGGAGGAAGTCAGATTTGCTTAACGACAGTGTGATTCGCTTAGCAACCACAGTGATTCCTTTAACAACCTTGACAAAAAAGGTCGTAAAATCAGGCACAACAACCCCCTGGCCTAGCCACAAAAATTCAAGTCCCAATTGTGGTTGTAAAGTAGAAGACTCCCTGTAAAATAAGCCTTTGTAGGCTAGAAAGTCCTATCCAAAAACGCTGTGGAGCATGGGCTTGATTATTCCCTTACCTGATTTGGGGGTATGGTGCCCCTTCGATAGTGCAAGTAAACTGTGCATCTTCGCCATTGGTGTAATAGGCATGTTTCATCTTGTTCACAAACCGAGGAGGCACTGGAAATTAAAATATACCATGAGTAAAGTGTAAGCTTTGTAAAAAGAGAGAGGAGTAAGTCAAATACTCTTCTAAACCCACATTGCATCCAGAAACATGGTGCATCCATGTTTCTGACATTTGTTCGTTTGGTTGTTTATATCCCGCCTTTATTGTTTTTACAAATAACTCAAGGAACAGAACATATCCAATACACCTTCCTCCTCCTGTTTTCTCCACAACAGCCTTGTGAGGTGGGTTGGATCTGAGAGAGAAAGCGAACAGACTAAAGTCACCCAGCCAGCTTTTCTGCCTGAGATGGGACTAGAATTCCCAGGTTGCTGGTGACTGGCCCATAGTCACCCAGCTGGCTTTCATGGCCAAGGTGGACTAGAACTCCTACTCTAGCCTGGAACCTTCATCACTAGACCAAACTGGCCCTCACCTTCTCCACCAACCTTAGAGAGCACACAATTCTCCCTTTCTCTTGGTCCCATTTTAAAAGTGGGTTTATTGTCTTTCCTTCCCTTCCTCTGCTTTGAGGGGACTCTCATGGTGTGTGTTTTGTTGTGTTATGTAACAATCACCTCTTCCTTCCTTTTTCCATTACACCCCAAAAGTTCTACTAGCTGACTGGATGCCTTGTGAGAGCAGGATTAATGTGTAGAACGATGAGAAATCTTAGTAATTTCTCTCTGGGCCTTCAAAATTGCCTGTGTGTGTTTGTGGATCTGTGCGTGTCTTTGTGTAATGCTGGTACCTTGGACGAGAATTTTCCCAAGGGTGCTGGCACTGCCAGCTGGACTAGACGCATAGCACAGATATTGCCCTGAATCCACTCCGGTCAGATTATCAAGGATCAATGTGCAGGATCCATCGGGATCTTCTATGACGATGTGGTGAGGATCCACTTCGACTGGTTTCCCATCTGCAAAGCAAGAGGTAAAAAGATACCCTTTGGTGAACATGTGGCTGGACTCAGACTGTAAAATGAATTTCCTTTATTTATTTTGACAACAAGTAGTCCTTGATTTATGACCTGAATGCACCTCGTTAAGGAATGTGGTCGTTAAGAGAGTCGGGACCAATTTTACAACCTTTATTTCTTTGATCAATTGATTTCTATATTTCTTTTGCCACGAGGTTCAGCGAATCCCTGCCATTGTTAAGTGAATCACACGGCCGTTAAGCGAAGCAGGCTTCAATGGCGACTGTGTGACCCAGAGGTGGTACTGACTTACCTTCGCTACCGGTTCACAAATGTGAGCGCGCACTGGTATTCAGTGCTGAATACCAGCACTGGTGTGACCTCAGGACATTTCAGCCATTAAAAATGCAAGTTGGTTATCAAGTTTCCAAATTTTGACAATTTAATGCTGTGACAGTTGTAAACGTGATGACATGGCATAAATCACAAATATATATATATTTGTTCTGAAGTCATTCTTCCATTTTATTCCCTCTGAGTCGTTCTTAGCTTTAATTAATATCCTTAATATCCTTCAATTAACAGCTGACCAACGAGATAAGTTCATGTTAACATTAGCATACATGACAGTATTATATCTGGGAAACAAAGATGAGAAAAGGGAGATGAAGAATATACAGGCAGTCCTCGACTTACAACAATTTACTTAGCGACCAAAGTTACAATGGGGCCTGCAAAAAAAGGATTTATGACTGTTTTCACACTTATGACCATTGCAGTACCCCCATGGTCACTTGACCAAAATTCAGATGTTTGGCAACTGGTTCATATTTATATTGGTCGCTGTGTCCCACAAAGGGGGAGGGGTGTCACGCGATCCCCTTTTGCGACCTTCTGACAAGCAAAGTCAATATGGACACCAGATTCACTTAACAACCATGTTACTAAATTGACAACAGTAGTGTTGTCAACTTAACAATGGTGGCAAGAACGGTGGTAAAATGGAGCAAAACTCACAACAAATGTTTCATTTAGCAAGAGAAATTTTGGGCTCGACTGTGGTCATAAGTCGAGGACTGCCTGTACATTAGACCAGTGGTCCCCAACCTTTTTATCGCCGCGGCCCGCTGAGCGCGCGCAGGGGTGGGGGCACGGCCCAGGAGCTTTTGCGCACGGCCCAGGAGCCTTTGCGCTGCAGCGTTCATGTCCCCCGGCCGCTGCGCGGCCCGGTGCCAGGTACTCCACGGCCCGGCACCAGTCCGCGGACCGGGGGTTGGGGACCACTGCATTAGACCATCAACAGGCACCATTGAGAAGTGATAAGCAAAAACAAAATTAAAGGAAAAAATTATCTATCATGACTGCATAGCTGGTATCACTCAATAAGGCTTTAAGGGAAGTCCTCAACTTACAACCATTCATTTAGTGACCTTTCAAAGTTACCACAGCACTGAAAAAAGTCACTTATGACCATTTTTCACACTTACAACCGTTGCAGCATCCCCATGGTCACAGGATCAAAATTCAAATGCTTGGCAACTGACTCATATTTATGATGGTTTCAGTGTCCTGGGGTCATGTGATCCCCTTTTGTGACCTTCTGACAAGCAAATAAGGAAAATTTGCTTAACAACCATGTTACTAGCTTAACAGCTGCGATGATTTGCTTAACATCTGTGGCAAGAGAGGTCGTAAAATGCAGCAAAACTCACTTAACAAATGTCTTGCTTAGCCACAGAAATTTTGGACTCAGTTGTGGTCATAAGTTGAGGACTACCAGTAGTGTCCCTGCTCAAAAATCTACCGCTTTTTTCTGACCTTAATTATGGGGAAACTGAGGCTGGTTGTACCTTTATACCAGGTGATGCCTGGTTTAGGGGTTCCTGTGACTCGGCATGCCAGCTTGACAGTTTCGCCCAGTTCTGCTGTACAGTCCGCCAGTTCCTCTTCAAAATCAGGTGCATCTGAAACAGGAAAAAAAATCAGATTTGATATTCGCTAGGAGACAATAGACTTCTAGTCATTCCCCCACCACACACACACTCTTAAGCTGTCTTCAGAGAGCTTAAGCTGCACTGCATGCAAAAGCAGCAAAAATTAAACTTCAGGAACTGAAGTCTTGAGTTCTACTCACCCCATACAGGGAGACTGATCCGTTGCTGAATACTACAGATCTCTTTCACCCATGAGTTTTTGATGATAACGGTGCGCGCCTGGAAGAGATACTTCCGGACCGAATCTTCCCGTTCGTGCCAAATCTCAAACGCCCGGTCATCTCCTTCGATCAGGTCATTCACATCGATGTGAGATAGCTGAACAACCAGAAACCAAGGTTATAAGTCAGCCAGGATCAGGTGCACATTTGCTATACATCTTACGTCTGTATAGAGGTAGTCCTCGAATTATAACCATTTGTTTAGTGACTGTCTAAAGTTACAACAGCAGTGAAAAAAGTGACCTAGGACCATTTTTCACATCTATGATCATTGCAGCATCCCTAGTTACACGATCAAAATTTAGTTGTTTGGCAACTGGCATGGATTCCTGACGGTTGCAGTGTCTCCTGGTCACGTCATCCCCTTTGGTGACCTTCTGACACGCAAAATCAATGTGGATGCCAGATTCATTTAACAACTGTGTGATTTACTTAACAACAACAGGGATTCACTTAACAACTGTGGCAAGAAAGGTCGTAAAATGGGGCAAAACTCACTTAACAATTATCTTGATTAGCAATGGAAATTTGGGACTCAGTTGTGGTCGTAAATTGAGGACTATCTGTATGGTAGTCAGTCAGTGAGTCTGTCTGTCTGTTTGTCTGTCTATCTATCATCTGTCTCTGCCTGCCTGCCTGCCTGCCTGCCTGCCTGCCTGCCTGCCTATCTATCTATCTATCTATCTATCTATCTATCTATCTATCTATCTACCGCCTTTATTATTTTTACAAATATCTCAAGGCAGAAAACATACCTAATACTTCCACCTCCTATTTTCCCCACCACAACAACCCTTTGAGATGGGCTGAGCTGAGAGAGAGAGACTGACCTAAAGTCACCCTGCCAACTTTTATCCGTAAATTGGTAGAACTCACTCCCTTCTGGTGATTCGCCCAAAGTCACCCACCCACTTTCATGCCTAAGGCAGGATTAGATGTCACAACCTCCCAGTTTCTAGCCTGATGCCTTAACCACCAGATCCAACTGGCTGCACTGCTGTGAGATGTGAACCTCTAAAGCTATATCAACAGATAATACAGTATTGTTCTGATTGCTTAACCTGGTTTTAGTTAGATACCAAAAAGTAGCCAGAGAAAGACAACTATTAAGGAAGGACATATTCAACCTTCATCATGTTCTTGAACAGATAGCTGTAAGTATCCATCTTCGTGTCCCGTTTTGGTTTGCACACCAGCAGGTAACCCTTGAAGAGGAAGGCATGGCGCTTATGTCCCTTCCAAGCCATGCGCGCCCCCGGAGCACCTTCCCACACAATGAACTGTCCCTGAAAAAAAAAAAAGCAAAACATGTGGCAGGGAGTTTCACTGGCTTTATAAGTCACAGCATCAGAAAGATCTACTGTAATCTAGCAAGGGTTTTGACCTTTTGCTTCTGGATCTGCCCTTTGGAGCAACAGACTTTTTATCTCCAGTCATGATTAGAGTTGGAGTTATTTGTCTGAAACCTCTAACAAACTATCACCTGAAAAGAAAGTAAGGATTATTAAGCCTGATTTCCTCTTTGCAAAGGAGAAATAACTCACAGAGGTGAACATATGCAACACACCTTCTCCTCCTATTTTCCCTGTAACAATAATCCTGTGAGATGGGTTGGGCTGAGAGAGAGGGATTGGCCCAAAGTTACCAAGCCAACTTTCATACCTAAGGTAGGACTATAACTCACCATCTTTTTTTTTTTAATTTGATTTATATGCCACCCTTCTTTGAAGACTCAGGGCAGCTTACAATGCGTTAAGCAATAGCCTTCATACTTTTGTATATTTTATACAAAGTCAGCTTATTGCCCCCCCAATCTGGGTCCTCATTTTACCTACCTTAGAAAGGATGGAAGGCTGAGTCAACGTTGAGCCTGGTGAGATTTGAACTTACAGTAATTGCAGGCAGCTGATGTTAATAACATTGCTTTAGTCTGCTGCACTACAGGGGCTCTCCTGGTTATTGGCCCAAAGTCACCCAACTGGATTTCATGCCAGAGTTAGGACTAGAACTCATTGTCACCTGGTGACTGGCCCAAAGATGGCCCAGCCATCTTTCATGCTTAAGGTGGGACTAGGACTCACCACCTCCTGGTGATTGGGAAAAGTCACCCATCAAGTTTTCATGCCTAGGGCGGGACTAGAATTCACCAACTCCTGATGATTGGCCCAAGCTCACCAATTCCTGATGATAGGCCCAAAGTTGTACCTAAAGTGGGACTAGAACTCCACGGTCTCTTTGTTTCTAGACTGGTGCCTTAACCACTAGACCAAACTAGCTTTTTAATTGCACAGTCATGTGACTTTGGGCAGCTGATTGCAATTTTATAAAAGAACATGTCCACTGAAAAGCACCAGGATCAAATTGAAAAACATATTTTGGGGTTCAGCAGAAAGAGCCAGAGACTTAGCAGGCAGGGGCTTCCGGTTGCGTCACGCTGAAATGGAGGACTAGGAATTGTATAGCTGCTTATCCTAGTTCTCCCTTTTCTGTGTCTGGTGGTTGTTCCTGCGCCATCGTGAGCCGTGGAGAGGCTCGCGAAGAAGGGGAGGCATCGGGGCATGTGAGGAGGTGGCTCTCCCTCACGCCGGCAGATTTCTTCTCAGGGTACCAGTGCAGAAAGAGGGTGGCATGGGATCGCCTCGAAATCGTGACTATACCAATTGGAGAGGGAAGCCCGCCAGCATGGTGTAAGAATTCTACTTTACTAAGTTAGCTCCGAGCTGACTGAACCTCCTGCCTAAGAAACATAAGATTTGCCATTTACTGGGGGAGCGGCTGAAATGGAGAAACGGCTGTCTTGTAAACTTCTTGCTGCTAGCTGTTATTCCCCCCTCAGAAGCGGTTATTGATCTCCCTTTGAACTTTGATATTATCGAAACTTCATCTTCTCCCTTTTTTTTATTTGATATTATTTAAAAATTATTATTTTTTTATTATATTATTATACTATATTATTATATTAATATTATTATAATATTATTAATTATAATATTATTATAAAATATTATTTATTTATCCATTGTCTGTTGGATGAGGAATAATTGATTGATCTTATTTATTTTTTATTTATTTATTTGTTTGTTTCCATTTCTATACCGCCCTTCTCCAAATAGGACTCAGGGCAGTGAACAGCCAAAGTAAAAAACAAAACATACAAAATTTAAAAACAGTTTAAAATAATTAAATATTTTGGCCATAAATTAAAACAACCCAATTTAAAATCAATTTAAAATTTAACTCAAGCCAGCCCAGCTAGTTGAAATAAATAGGTTTTCAGGGCCCGACGAAAAATCCGGAGGTCTGTTATTGTATTGATCTTGTTGAAGACATAGTGAGATTTTCTCTGTTACTTCTCTCTTTGTCACATTATCAGAAGAGGTGAGCTTTTTGCTTACATCCTGACTTGACACTTTTTTCTTTTTTCCCCATTGCTGAAGACGGTGACTGCCCTTGGTTGGTCTTGTACTGCCACCTAGTGGTGGATTTGGATATTACAACTAAAAGGAAAGGAAAGGAAAAGAGGGGGGGGAGATATATATATACACTGCCTCATAGTAAACATTGAAAATTGACTAATTTGGATATATTAAGAGCTGATGGATTAACTTATTTGATTTAAAAGATTTGATTGACATATTTATTCAATAAAGAGTAGAGGAACAGTGGTTGTTTTCAGTTATGTCTACATCTTCAACTATTACCACAACAAATAAGAAACTCTCTGCCTACCTCTGCAACCCCAAGTTCGACATATTTAGTTTCTAGAAGAACATCGGAAGATATGTCGGCGACAGGGAAGATGCCCTCTATGCAGGCTCTTCAAAATATGTTACAAGCCATCCAGGAATCAATGGCTAAAAACCAGGAGTCGACATTTAAGAATTTTGAGGACTTGGGAGCAGATGTGAAAGTGGAAATGAGAGGGGTTAAGGAAGAAATTAAATAGATGCGAACTGAACTGGGAGATATACGACAGACATTAATACAACAAGAGGAAAAAATGAAGGAGATAGAGAAGAAGACGGAGAAATGCGAAGGATGGATGGACAGTTGGGAGAAGAGACAAATAATGATAAATAGGGACTTAGAGGAAGAAATAATTTTTCTGGAAATGGAGAGATCTTCTTTTTTTCTTAGAATACAGAATGTGACAGAAGAGAAAGGGGAAAAACTGGATAACATTGTAGGAGAAATAGTTGCAGAAACTTTGGAGGCAGATAGATTCATGATCCAACGGGATATTGATGAGGCCTTTAGAGTATTCACTAGCTACGCAAAAAGGAACAATCTCCCTCGGGAAATTCACATTCGTTTTAACAAGAAAGCTTTGTGCGAAGAATTTTATAAATGAACAAGGGATCAAACTATTACATATAAAGGCCAACCGATAATAGTTTTGAAATAAATCCCACATCAGGTAAGAGAACAGAGATGCAGATACCAATTTTTGACGACTTTCCTGAGGAAAAATGCAATTTCGTATCGTTGGTTATTACCTGAAGGCTTATTGATGACATGGAGGGATAAGAAAGTGAGGATTCGGAGTCTTCAAGAAGCAAGAGAATTCATGGAACAACAATTTAATTTGTCAGAATTAGATGTTGAAGGAGAAGGGGAAAATAGAAGTCTGGAGGAATCGCAAGAGGAAGAAGAGGTAGAGGAGAGGAGAGAAGGAAAGGCGGGAAAGAAGGGTGGGGGAACACGAAAAGTTGAGGAATTAACAGTGCCTCAGAGGGAGACAAGAGAAACAGCTAAGAAGGCTATAACAGCGGGAAAGTAAAAACTTAGGTGAGAAAAGAAAATGGGGGAATTAGTGCGTTTGATATCTGTAAATATTAACGGTTTAAATGCTCCTAATAAGCGTAGTAAGATTTTGAATAAATTAAGAAAGGCTAAGTATGATATTGTCTGCATGCAGGAGACCCATATAAAAAAAGATCAAAACCATTTGTTAGAATGCCGGGCGTTGGGTAAAACTTATACTTCATTAGCAGGTCAAAAAAAAAGAGGGATAGTGGTATTGTCAGCGTTCCAAATTAAGCTCTCTTCCAGCGCTGACATGAACAAGATGAAGCAAAGACCAGAAGCGTTGATTTATTGCTGAGATGAACTTTTACCTAGTTTTCTGCATGCAACAGATAGGGTTTCCTGGGGGACGAGGGTGGGGGCCACATTCCTGTGAAAAGAACGTGCCGGGACGTAGAGATGGATCTGCATGATGGCCAATGGGACATTGGGCTGGAGAGCGGAAGAGGAGGGGGTTGGAAGGAGGAGCCAGTTTGGCTACAACTTGAATCAGAAATGTCGGTTTTTTTTCTGTTCTTAAATAAAAATGATTCATTAGAGATCTTGCACTTGAAAATGAAACTTATTTAAGATAGCACCGAAACCTGACAGATAGCCAAACTCCCTCAAAGCCAGGCTGGCTGAGTTTAAATCATCCCGTTCCCTCCCAGACGTATGGTCGGATTGGAGGTTATCCCCCGACACTATGGCTGAAGCGAAGGTCTCGGAGGAAAGCCTGCTTCAAGCAGCAAGTGGAGGAGAAGCGGTCGTGACTCCAGCCAGTTTGGAAACTACGAAGGCTCAACTCTCCCCGCCTTCCTTCTCGGAAAAACTTCAAACAGAGAAGCCTGAATCAGATAAGTACCCGGGGACTGTGCCAAAAGCTTCAGAGGCGGAATTTCCCTTTCCTAACGTGAGAGACAAGGGAAAACCCCTAAGTGAATTGGGCAGAGCCTCCTGGCTATGGGAGTGGGAACAAGCCAGAAAACAAAGTAAGCGCCAAGAAATTCTAAGGAAGCCACTCGAAAACCCCATAGATGAGTTGAAAGAGAAATTTGACCGTGCCACCCTTCAGGGGGAGGAACCATCCTGCAGACCCAAAGAAAAGAGAGAACCAGTCTGGGCTGTTGACCCGAGAGGACGTAGGCCAAGGCGCAGCCCTTCCCCCCTTCACAGCAGGAGGAGAAGGAGCCCAACGATGCATCCATGGGTCCCCCCCCTCCCAGAAAGCAGCAAAGCCTAGATGAGGCAGCACCTCCATACCCCAGGATGAGAGGCGAGGCAGAGGACTATCAACACCGAGACCGGCCCTACACAGCTCAGCACAGAGAGGAGAGGGCAGACAGGGAGGAGCCACCCCAATTCAGAGGGAAGTTCGACGGTGACCCAGACAACCTCGCCCAATTCCTCGATTCAGCTGAGATATACATAGAGCGTTTTGGACACCTTTACCCTTTCCCCAGAGCCCTAGTGAATGCCATTTCGGAAGGGCTGGAGGGAGAAGCAAAGAGGTGGTCAGCATCCCTCTATAAAAACAGGGCCCCCCAGCTGCAAGATGCGGATGGGTTCTTGCAACTATTGAGAGCCCGTTATGAGGAGGAGGAGGACGACCCCTATGTGGAAGACGAACTCAGAAACCTAATGCAGAAGGGGAAGCCCATCAAAGAGCATATCCGTGAATTCAGGAGAGTCGTTGGGACACTGCCTCCCTTACCCGAGCGATTGCTGGTGTACTTTTTTAGAACAAGCCTAGATAAGAGAATTTCCCAAGTGACTGCTTATCGTGACATCCCAAACCGACTCTCTGAATGGTTCCGGGTAGCGATAAAAGTCGACAGAGGGTTGCGGGCGAGCGACACGCCGAAACCACCAGAGGGAAAGGAGAGAGGTCGACCAGACCAAGGGCCACTCAACAGACGGGAACCCCCAACATCACAGCCCTCCCACAGACCAACTGCCCCACGGAGCTCACTGAAATGCTACCAATGTGGGGGGAGCGGCCACATAGCAGCAAGATGTGGAACGCCGAGACCGGGACCAGCTCCACCGCCCAAAGCACGACCGGAACGAGGGCCCAAGCGCGCCACCCACGTACCGCGGGAAAACCCCCAAATCCTGGAGTTTTTCGCTCACCTGACCGAAACCAGAGGAACCCCAGATGAGGGAGATCAGTTTCCCGAACTCTATGACACAGAGGACGAAGGCGAAGACGACCCGATGGTGAGTGGACCTGTCCATCCTTTTCTTTTCCCCATACGCCTAACAGCCCCCAAAACAGGGGCCCAAGAGACTTTCCAAGCCCTAATAGACTCTGGTAGCACACGGTGCCTAATCAACCTACCCACAGTTCTGAAATTGGGAATCCGAGCTAAACAGCTCAAACAACCAATTCATTTTGAGCAAGTTGATGGGTCCCTAGTTGGGGGAGCGTACGCCACACACTTGACCGAACCCGTGAGACTAGAACTAGCAGATCACTGGGAGACGATCCGCTTCATAATAGCCCCCAAGATGACAGAACCAGTCATATTGGGACTCTCGTGGCTGGACAAATGGGGCCCAATCATTTGGTGGCAAGAGGGGACCCGCAGACTGAGAATAGCAAAGGGCCCCCAACCCCTGCCGCCCCAACCAGAAGAATTCCCTCCCACGCTGAGACCCCAAAGCAGCCCTCCACCACAAAACAAAACACCACCAACACAAGGGTCCCTCCCAGAAGGTACAGTAAAGCAATTGGCAGCCGCACCCACCACCACTTGTAATGCAGATCAGATCCCAGGGGAGTACCAAGACCTTGCTGAAGTATTCAGCGAGGCCGACTATGACATTCTGCCCCCCCACCGCGAGACTGATTGTGCCATCGAGATTATCCCGGGAGCGAAACTACCCAAACCAAAAATGTATGCCATGACGCCCCGAGAAATGCAGGAAATGCGGGACTACATAGACAAAAACTTACAAAGGGGATTTATTGAGCCAGTAAAACCAAGGGTAGCGGCACCGGTCATGTTTAAAGAGAAAAAGGACGGCTCCATGAGATTGGTGGTCGACTTTCGAAGTATCAACGCTGTATGCGTGCAAAACTTGTACCCCCTCCCCCTCATGAAAGACATGCTAGCCCACCTAGCTAAAGGGAAGATTTTCACCAAACTAGACCTTCGAGAAGCTTATTACCGGGTACGCATAAAGGCAGGAGATGAATGGAAAACAGCGTTCAACTGCCCCCTGGGTAGTTTCCAGTTTAAAGTAATGCCCTTTGGTTTGCAAGGAGCCCCGGCAGTATTCATGCAGTTAATAAATGAAGTCTTACGTGAACACCTTTACAAAGGGGTCCTCGTCTACCTGGACGATATTCTTATCTACACAGAGACCATAGACGAACATATACCCCTCGTCCGCCAAGTACTGAAAAAACTGCTACGGGCAAAACTATATGTCAAACTGTCAAAATGCGATTTCCACCAATCACAGCTAGACTACCTGGGCTACCGAGTATCAAATGAGGGGATAGAGATGGACCCAGCCAAGGTCCAATCAGTTCTACAATGGCAACCCCCTCGCACCCGCAGACAACTGCAAAGTTTTCTAGGCTTTGCGAATTTCTACAGACAATTCATCCCCTCATTCGCGAAGATTGCCAAACCTTTGACGGACCTCTTAAAGACAGGAAGCCCAGCGATGAAACCTCGCCCAGGACAACCCTTACAGTGGGACCTGACCTGCCAACAGGCGTTCGAGACACTAAAAGGACTGTTCGCGAAAGAACCTGTCTTAAAACACCCGGATCCGGAACAGCCTTTTGTCATCCAAGCAGACGCAAGTGATGTGGCAGTAGGAGCCGTGTTACTCCAAAAGAACAACCAAGGTGATCTACAACCCTGCGCCTACACTTCCCACAAACTCACCGATACGGAGAGGCGATGGGCGGCGTGGGAGAAGGAAGCATTTGCAGTAAGATGGGCCTTGTTGACCTGGCGGCACCTACTACAGGGAGGCCAAAAACCATTTGAAGTCTGGACTGATCATAAAAACCTAGAGGCCCTAAAAACCCCACGAAAACTGTCACCCAGGCAAGTGCGGTGGGCACAATACTTCAATCGTTTCAATTTCGAGCTTAAGCACATCCCAGGAGGGAGAAATTTCCTGGCTGACGCCCTCTCCCAGATGCCCCAATACAACAGTGAGCGAGAGCAGGTGGTGAATGCCATCATCCCCTCCACCCAAGCTGTGGCCCAAGTGATCACCAGACGGCAACAACGTGACCAGCAAGGCCAACTTGCTAGTGACTTAACTGCAAAATTAAAAAATGAAACGCTGACAGACCCCTGGTATCGGGACAATCAACATCTCTTGACAAAAAGAGAGGAACTAGCATGGAGGGGGACAAAGCTCTATGTCCCACAGAGTTTACGCATCCTGATTCTCAAGAGGAGCCACGACGTTAAACCAGCAGGACATTTCGGGTTCCTAAAGACTCTGCACCTAGTACGAAGGCAGTTCTGGTGGCCACACATGAGAAAGGACGTAGACAGTTATGTAAAGAGCTGCATCACTTGTGCCACGATGAAAACAAGACCAGGGTGCCCGCCTGGATTGTTGCAACCAGTAGCTGAACCAACAAGACCATGGGAGGAGATTGCAATGGACTTTATAGTAGACCTACCAAGGAGCAGTGGAAATACAGTGATCTGGACTGTAATAGACTTATTCTCCAAACAGGCACACTTCATTCCTTGTAGTGGACTGCCTTCAGCCCGTCAGTTATCCAAACTGTTCCTGAAACACATTTACCGCCTACATGGAGTCCCCAGGAGAATCATCTCCGACAGAGGGGTCCAGTTCACAGCAAAGTTCTGGAGGGAGTTTCTACGATCTATAGGTTCATCCCAAGGGCTCAGCTCAGCATTTCACCCGAGCACCAATGGGGGGGCAGAAAGACTGAACGCTATGATAGAACAGTATTTAAGATGCTACGTCGACTACCAGCAGTCCAATTGGGCAGACCTCCTATCTTTTGCGGAGGTTGCATATAACAATGCTGTCCACAGCACCACGGGGCTAACCCCGTTCAAAATAGTGAGTGGCATGGATTTTGTCCCCATGCCAGAATACCCGAGGGAGCCCCCTTCCTCAGTCAGTTTGACCGACTGGATGGCAATGTTGAGACAAACTTGGGAGAATGTTAAGAGGGCGCTGGCAAAGGCGGCTCAATCTTATAAGGAACAAGCAGACAAGCACCGAACTCCCCAAAGACCATTTCAGCTGGGAGAGAAAGTTTACCTTTCCACCAAGTACTTGAGACTTAGACTCCCGAGCAGGAAATTGGGCCCAAAATTTATAGGACCATTTCCTATAATAAAAATAATCAACCCTGTTACAGTGCAATTGCAGTTGCCACGGCTTTTGGGGAAAATTCACCCCGTTTTTCACAGTAGCCTTCTAAAACCTGTAGTGGGGTCTACTTTAAGACCAACGCCACATGAACCCCCTGGACCCTTGGTTGTTGGGGGCCAAACACACTACGAAGTGCAGCGGATTCTAAATTCAAGATGGCACAGGGGGCGCCTCCAGTACTTAATTAAATGGAAGGGCTACCCGTTGTCAGAGGCTTCCTGGGTGAAGAGCGCAAACATCCAAGCAGATCGCATTATAGCAAAATTCCATGCAGACCACCCAGGGAAGCCGGGAGGGGGGGGTGCACAGCCAAGGAGGGGCTAATGAGATTTATCTTGTTGTGTTTTTTCCCTATGGGATAGGTGATGTCGCAGAAGTGAAGGGAGAGGGGCCGGATGTCAGCGTTCCAAATTAGGCTCTCTTCCAGCGCTGACATGAACAAGATGAAGCAAAGACCAGAAGCGTTGATTTATTGCTGAGATGAACTTTTACCTAGTTTTCTGCATGCAACAGATAGGGTTTCCTGGGGGACGAGGGTGGGGGCCACATTCCTGTGAAAAGAACGTGCCGGGACGTAGAGATGGATCTGCATGATGGCCAATGGGACATTGGGCTGGAGAGCGGAAGAGGAGGGGGTTGGAAGGAGGAACCAGTTTGGCTACAACTTGAATCAGGAATGTCGGGTTTTTTTCTGTTCTTAAATAAAAATGATTCATTAGAGATCTTGCGCTTGAAAATGAAACTTATTTAAGATAGCACCGAAACCTGACAGGTATATGTACAACATCATTTGAAATCCCAACAGGTTTTTGCTGACCAGGAAGGCTGGGTTCTCATGCTCGAAATAGAAATTGCCCAGTGGAAGTCTTTATTGGTTTGTATTTATGCCACTAATGACAATCAGAGGACTTTTTATCAAAATTTATATGTTAAACTGGGGGAACTGGAATATGAACATGTCTGTTTAGTGTGGGATTTCAATGCTGTAACGGATAGAATGCAGGATTATGTCCCGGGAAACATACAAGGAAGGTTGAAGGATATTAAGAGAACATTACCAAAAATATGTAATGATTTAAGGGAGGAATTTGGATTACAGGATATATGGAGGTTGAGAAATCCCAATAAAAATCAATATACTTATTTCTCTCCCAGACACCACTCGTGGACCTGAATAGATATGATATGGATGTCTCTTGAGTTGAGGGGGTTGGTCTCGGAAGTGGAAATAGGGACCAACCAGTGGGCAGACCATAACCTGCTAATGGTAACTTGGAAGATCCCACATTGTAGGAAGGGTAGATGGAGAATGTATTCTGAAAGATGAAGAATTTATGAGTAAATTTAAGAAGGAGTTATATCTTTTTTTCCAGGAAAATGAGAAAGAGGATACTTCAATATACAATACATGGGATACGGTTAAGGCAGTGATGAGGGGATGGTTAATCAAATATATGATTGATAAACATAGGGCGGGTAAGAAACACCGAGACAACCTCTTGAATAAATTATAACAGGTGGAAGAAAGGATGCAAAATGGATTAACCCAGAAAACATTGATAGAGGAAAAGGATTACTGGCAACACCAGATTAAATTTTTAGATCAAGAGGAATTAGCAAATAAAATAAAGTGGACTAAACAAAAATTTTTTGAAAGGGCGAATAAAACAGGAAGATGGTTGGCTTACCGGCTTAGAAAGGAGCAGGAACAACAGAGAATAGAAGGGCTGAAAGATGTAATTGGGAATCTTCATTGTACTAAGGAAGGCAAGAGAATGGTAGCTCAGGATTTTTTCAAACAGCTTTATCAGAAAGGAGAGGAAAATATTTGTGAAATTCGGAAATATTTGGAAAAGACAGACTTGCCTAAAGTCTCGGAAACAATGAAGGAAATTCTTAATGCGGAATTTACAATGGAGGAAGTAGAAACAGTTATGAAAGCACGGGCGAATGGCAAAACCCCGGGTAGAGATGGCCTTCCAGTTGAATTATACAAAATAGTGTTTGACGTGGTAGGAAGACACATGACGGATTTATTCAATGCGGTTATGAAAGAGGCTCAGGTTCCAGTATCTTGGACTGAGGCTTATATTTCTATTATCCCAAAAGAAGGAACTGATCTATCTCTTATTAAGAATTATAGACCTATATCATTACTAAATTCCAATTATAAGATATTTGCGGGGGTTCTTGCAGCCAGGCTTAGTTGCTTCCTTAACCAATTCATTCATTCAGACCAAAACGGCTTCCTTCCTAATAGATATCTACGAGATAATCTTAGAATTATCATGAATACACTAGAATTTTTTGAAAATCGCCCGAATAAACAATTAGCTTTAATTTTTGTTGACGCCCAAAAGACGTTTGATAGAATCAGTTGGGAATTTATGATTTCTCAATTGGAATATATGGAGTTTGGTGGGAATTTTATTTGGGCAATTCGAGCTATCTACCGGGAGCAGACTGCAAGAGTTCTCATAGATGGAGAGGAGACGGAGAGAATTCAAATTCGTAGAGGTACAAGACAGGGATGTCCCCTTTCCCCATTGCTATTTGTATTAACTTTAGAGCCCCTGCTTAGAGAAGTGAGAGGAAACACGGAAGTAAGAGGAATGAAGATTAGGCAGGAGGAAGTTAAAGCCCAGGTTTATGCAGACGATCTTGTATTTATCTTGGATCAACCACTGGACTCAGGCCTGAAATTATTACGCTTGATTAGAGAGTATGGGAAGGTAGCGGGATTACTGATGAATGAAGAAAAAACTAAAATCCTAGCGAAAAATATGACTCAGATGCAAAGGCAACAGCTGGAGCAGTTAATAGGTTTAAGAATAACAAATAAAATTAAGTATCTGGGTATATGGTTGACTGCCAGATGCTCCTCCATAAAGGAGGATAACTATCTTCCGCTTTACAGCCAGATGCTCAGAGACCTAGAAAGATGGAAAAATCTCCAGCTATCAATTTTGGGAAGGGTGGCAACCATTAAGATGTGCGTGTTACTCAAATGGTTATTTCTATTCCAAACAGCCCCGGTAAGGTTGAATAAAGAGTTTTTTACAAATTTGGATAGGAGTAGATCTAAATTTATCTGGCAGGGAAAGAGGCCGTGGATTAGACTTAAAATGTTACAAGAACCCAAAAATAGAGGAGGACTTGGACTCCCAAATTGGGAGCTCTATCACCAAGCAGCGAACTTGATTTGGGTGAAAGAATGGATGGTCCTACAAAAGAGACGACTTTTGACATTTGAAGGAGCCGGTCTTCAACATGGCTGGCACTATTTTCTATGGCCGGAAGCATCCGGCCGCCCTAGATACTTTGATGATCACTATTTACGTAGGACGCTTGGGTACACTTGGGAAAAGGTTAGTAGAAGAGTATATTCAAAAGTTCCATGTTGGATTTCGGCGCAGGAAGCTCAGATTTACCCGACATTGTATAAAGGGGAGAAAACCTTGACGTATGAAGTTTTTTGGGATGTTCAGGGTAATCCGAAGTCACGAGAATTATTAATTCTTCAAGGATATAAGATAGACTGGTGGTCTTATTCTCAAGTGCACTCCAGGTATAAAAAAGATTTATATAGTGAAGGAATCTACCGTAAAAGACAAGAATTGGATAAGATCTTATTAGAAGGAGGGAAAGGGATACTATCTAAATGTTATGCATATTTATTGTCTCTGCAGATAGGACAGGATGTAGTGAAGGATTGTATGATAGCGTGGAGGTGAAATTTTGGATATCCCCTTGACTTCCAGCAATGGGAATAGATTTGGTTGAAAAATATGAAATTAACCACGGCTTCTTCATACAAAGAAAACATATATAAAATGGTCTACTGGTGGCATCTCCCCCCTGCGAGATTAGCTAAAATGTTTCCCAGGACTTCTGCCTGCTGTTGAAAGTGCGGTTACAGTAATGGAACTTATTTTCACCAATGGTGGACCTGCCCGCAGGCGGTTAAATATTGGAAAAAAATACGGCAATGGATTTTGAAAATTACACAGATTAATTTGGAATTAAGGCCCGAGATTTTCCTATTGGGGGCAAAACCTTTGAATGTTAAATCAGATATATGGTTCTTGTTTATTCACATTATCACTGCAGCAAGATTAGCATATGCGCAGGAGTGGAAAAATCAATATTTACCGATGGATTTGAAAATAATATATAAAATTAATGAGTGTGCGGAATCAGATCAATGAACTAGATTGATCAATGGTAAAAAAGATTCAGAATTTTATAACAGTTGGAAATTATGGTATGATTGGTTCCAGAAAAGGTGGGATAGAATAGATATATGATGATGTATGTATATGATGGCAAATATGTATGTATAAAGGAATGACTTTATATTTATGGACAATGTAATCACATTATACCATGGTGGCAGGATTGTATATTTTATTTGTGTATTGGTGTATAGAATATAATAATAAAAATTATTTTTTAAAAAAAGAGAGAGAGACTTAGCAGACAGATGTGTTGTCAGAATGAGATGCCTATCTTTCATTTACCTGCCGAATGGGTTCCCCTAATATTTCCAGGGTTCCAGGGTAGTTCTCAATGAGAGAAATATGAAGGTTGTTTTCTGCTCGTCTGTTGAGTGCAGAAACAATGGCGTAGGCCTGTTCCAAAAGGGCGCAGTTTTGAGTGTTCCTTGCTTTGTTTCGGATCATGTCCTGTGAACACAAGAAAGGTACCATTTGCCCTCTTTGTGACAAGATGAATATTTGCAGCAGAAATATGGTTGAAGTGGAAAGGAAGGAAGGAAGGAAGGAAGGAAGGAAGGAAGGAAGGAAGGAAGGAAGGAAGGAAGGAAGGAAGGAAGGAAGACTGTCAGTATTGACTATCCAGGATCTACTGATCACTTCCATCAACATTGACAGGGAAAACCACTCCCTTCTAGTACTGATGATGTTACCTAGCTTGGTAACAAAATGTCTGCAAAAAACCCCACCAAGCTCAAAAAGTACCAAGGATCTCATAGTCCTCCTCCTCCTCCCCGCAAACCCCACTCCCCTTTAACATTGATGTTATCGGATGGGTCATCAGACACCTGCAAAAAACCTGCCAAGCTCAGAGAGCACTAAGGACCCCACTGTTTTTTCTTACTCTTACTCCTCCCTCCCTCCCATCTTCCCTTTTTCCTCCCTCTCTCATTTCCCCCTTCCTCCCCCTCATCTTTCCTCTCCTTTCTTCCTCCCTCCCTCCCTCCCTCCCTCTTCCTCCCTCCCTCCTTCCTTTCCTTCTCCTCCCTCTGTGGCTACTAACTGACCTGCCATCCCTCGCACCCACCAAGGGCATTCATGCACCACCCCCTTACATCTTATCCTGCATTGCTTAGTAACAACAACCCCAGTCCCAATTGCCATTTTAACCTGGAGACAGCCTGTACAAGTAATCCTCAATTTACAACCATTCATTTAGCAATAGTTCATCGTTCCAACCACACTGAAAAAAGCGAGTTATTACTCCTCACAGTTATGACCGTCATAGCATCCTCTCAGTGACATGATCAAAATTTGGCAAACGGCATGTATTTATGACGGTTGTAGCATCCTGGGGTCATGTGATCACCATTTGTGATCCCCAGCCTGCTTCTGACCAGCAAAATTCAAAGCAGGAAACTGGATTCACTTAACGACCACATGATTCACGTAGCAACCGCCATGACTCGCTTAACAACCATGGCAAAACTGGTTGTAAAATCGGGCGCCAGCCACTTAACAATCACCATGGTTAGCAATGGAAATTCTGGTTTCAATTGTGGTCATAATTCGAGGACTTCTTGTACTAACTTCCTTAGCACCGTGAGACCCGGTTTTGTTGCGCTAGCAACCAACAAGTGACTAAAAATTGTGCTCCTAACCTTGATTGCTGTTTGATATTTCTGGATCCGGTTTATGGGTCTCTCTAGATAGTGTTGCAGAGGGAACATCGGTGGCAGGGAAGGATCCTCACTAGCCAGTGTCCCCTCTGTGTATCGCTGGAGGGAGAGAAACATAATAGTAAAGGATTTATTCATTCAGTTTGCTTATCATCCAGGAAAACCCTTCATTCCATTACAGACCACACAATCATCCTACGTTCACACTGGATTTTTCTATTATTTGCTCTAATAAAGAAATGACTTTCTTCATTAGGATTTAGGCACTTGTTTAGTATTTCAGCACCATACAAGTATAAGGATCTTATCCACATATTGCTCTTATACAAAAATGGATAATTCTTTATTTTTAATCCTGACTTTGTTTTTTTAAAAAAAATAAATAACTTAAAATGGCAAACATGTCGAATGATTCTTCTTCCACCTAATTTCCCCATAACAGTAACAAACATATGAGATGAGGATGGGCTGAGAGAGAGGGACTGGCTTAAAATCATCCAGTCGGCTTTCATGCCTAAGGATTACAATTCACCATCACCAAAGGTGAATTGAGCCAAGGTCACCCAGGTGGCTTTCATGCCTAGGGCAGAACTAGAACTCACCGTCTCCTGTGATTGTCACAGAGGCACCCAGTCAGTTTTCATGCTTAAGGTGGGACTAGAACTCACCATCTCCTGATGATTGGTGCAAAATCAGCTGACTTTTATGCCTAAAATGGTACCATCTCCTGGTTTCTTGCATGGTGCCTTCACCACTAGAGCAAACTATTCACCAATGTATGATACATGCTTGATGTACAAACGCAGGACTATTTCCAAAGAATTCTGGGTCATTAATTTTCACGCTGGTGAAAAATTCAGCAGAAAACCCTTTCAGTTGAGGGTGCCCTCACCTTATAAAACTCCTGGACCGCTTTGCTGACCACAATGGACTCGGCTTGAACCCGGCCTACCAAGTAGGTGATGTATTTGTCAAATTCGGCTTCATTTTTAAGGAAGCACATGGCCACATCGTCATCTGTGTCACACTTCTGAAGCTCTGGGAAGAAGGTGCTGTGGGAATAGCAGAAAGGAACATGAGAAGAGGATGTGGGCAGTGGGGTGGACTAAACGACCTCCCTTCCAGCCTTGTGACTGTATGATCTTCCAATTCCTGGCTTTCTTCTCCAGCTGAAGGGTCCTCTGTTAAACACAATCCAACCTGCCTTGTCAAAATGCCTTTTTAAAAAATCCTCAGGGTCATAAAAAGTCAAAATGGCAGACCTGAACTCAAAACTCAGCCTGTTTTTATTTCTGCCATTCGCATGAATCCTGAAGACAACCTGAAAACAAGTCCTTAAGACAACAGGGTGAGAGAAATGAAGAAAATTGTTTTTCCAGGAAACAAGATTCTGAGTGCCAACATTGAAAAGGCCCTACACTTAAACAACCTCAGTGGAAGAAAGAATTAGACCCAGTATTCCCACTACAGGTAGTCCTCCACTTACAACAGTTCATTTAGTGACAATTCAAAGTTAAAATGGCACTGAAAAAAATGACTGATGACCATTTTTCACACTTATGACTGTTGCAGCACCCCTGGGGTCACATGATCAAAATGAAGAATGCTTGGCAACTGACTCATATTTATGATGGTTGCAGTGTTCTGGGGTCACATGATCTCCTTTTGCAATCTTCTGATGAGCAAAGTCAACAGGGAAGCCAGATTCACCAAACTACTGTGTTACTAACTGAACAACTGCAGTGATTTGCTTAACAACTGTGGCAAGAAAGGTCATAAAATGGGGCAAAACTCACTTAACAAATGTTTCACTGAGCATCAAAAATTTGGGGCTCAATGGTGGTCGTAAGTCGAGGACTATCTGTTAAGCAAAATAATAATATTGTGGCTAATATATCAGAGGACATTTGCTTGAGTGGATAGTGGCACACAGGGTCGCAGGCGTTCCTATTCAATTACTTTTTCTAGAATACTTTATTCTTTAAAAGCCGTTTGGCTGTTATATATCTGCCTCCCCTCTACCTACTTGGAATGAAAGTGCGTTATGTCAGTAATATTTCTGAAAATAACGGGCTTCTGGTTGGACACAGCAACAGGAACGGCAGGACAAGTCTCTGTGAACTGGATGTGGTGCGTTTGGAGGAACTGAAGATCCTTGACATACTCCTCTTCCGTGCCCAACAGGTCTTGAATGATAAAGCTAAAGAGGAAGCAGAAACAGAAAAAAGAATGAAAATTCATGAAAACACATCCCACCCTTTAATGACCAGGGAAATTCATTCTAAATTTCAGCAGATAAACGTGAAAGTACAGATAGTCCTATGACCATAATCGCGCCCAAAATTTCCGTTGCTAAGCGAGGCAATTGTTAAGTGATTTTTGCCCCATTTTACAACCTTTCTAGCCATAGTTGTTAAGTGAATCTCTGCAATAACACGGTTGTGATGTGAATCTGGCTTCCTCGTTGATTTTGCTTGTCAAAAGGTCGCAAAAGGGGATCATGTGACCCCAGGACACTGCAACTGTCATAAACATGAGTAAGCTGCCAAGCGTTTGAATTTTGAGCATGTGTCCATGGGGCTACTGCAACAGTTGTAAGTGTGATAAATGGTCATAAATCACTTTTTTCAGTGCCATTGTAACTTTGAACGGTCACTAAATGAACTATGGAGGACTACCTGTATAGGGGGTGGCAAGTGGATGCTGTCATGTGCCAGAAATGCAAAGAGGCAGAGAGCCCCCTGCCCATGAGTCCCCTGTTAATCCGGGACTTCTGGGATAACAAAGAGGCAGGAGTGATTTACAGAAGTGACACATGACACTCCCTGCTGGCTTCCCCAATGACTTCTCCAAAGATCACAAGATAAGATAATTTTTATTGTCATTTTTTTTACTGTGAGCACACTGGCATACATTAAAAATGAAATTCTGTTGCTTGCTCTCAAAAGAAAGTATATATCTACCCATACATATACATAATACACATATACATGCTATACACACACACACACACACACACACACACACACACACACATACACATCACTGTCCATTTTGAATACACAATGGAAAGAGGAAACTTAATAGTTCACAAGGTTGATGCTAGATGAAACAAAACTGTGACTGAATCTAGATATTCAGATACCACAAAGTCTCCTTCCAAACGCTCTAGTCTAGTAGATCTTCACATCATCATCTTCTTTTAACAACCCCATAATCCCTTGCAGGGTGGAGTCTGGGCAACTGAATGGAGCTGAGTGTTTACTGGCTGGATGCCCTTCCTGTCACCAATGCGGAGTTTTCTTCAGCAAATACATTCTCATCTGTGCCCAGAGAAAGAAATATCTGCCTCTACATAGGATTGAATTCACAGCCTCCTGATTGTGAGGTGAGAGCGCCTCTAGGCCATCACACCACTCTAGTGGATCCTGCACACGATGGGGGTTATACACAATGACTTCTAAGTCCCTTCCTAAGCTGTGATTCTATGAAATTATTCTTATATATCACGAGCTATAAGAATAGGACACGGCCCTTCTGACAGAGAAGTAGTTTGCTCCAACAGGAAGGGTTTTCATCAAGCTCACCTTAATTTCTTCCGATATTCGTCCTCTGAAACAGATTCTCCATGGAACTCTGGAACATCAGGGATACCCCACTCCGCAGACAGCTAATATTAAAACAAAAAAACCTTAGAAGGATTTCTGCCTTGGGCAGGGGGTTGGGCTAGAAGACCTCCAAGGTCCCTTCCAGGTTTAGGATTTTATGATCTGGTATCTACCAGGAAGGGATGTCCTTAAAAGATAGCTTACAGGTCTTCCAACCAAGGTTATCACACAAAGAATAGGAAGTAGCTGAGTTATAGCGGTAGCATGGGAGCCCCCATCTCAACTTAGGAGGCTCTCTAGCCCATATTGTGTGCAGATGCTCCTGTGCACAACTTTTTGCATTCAGTGTATGTTGGTCCTGCCCAGGGGTGGGTTCTAAAATTTTTTACTACCGGTTCTGTGGGCGTGGTTTATTTTGTGGGCGTGGCTTGGTGGGGGTAATGTGACTGGGTGGGCGTGGCCAACTTTTTTTTTTCCTTTTACTTTTAAAAGCATTTTTTCTACAACCTTAAGAGGTTGCAGAAAAAAATGCTTTTAGAAGGCTCTGACAATCAGGCAAGCCATCTGGGATCACCAGAGGCTTTTAAAGGGATTTTTTTTCCCTACAACCCCCTCGGTTGAAGAGGTTGCAGAAAAAATGTTTTCAGAAGCCTCTGAAGATCCCAGCTGAGTCGCACGATCATCAGAGGCTTTTTTTTTAACTTTTAAAAGCATTTTTTCAGCCAAAGAGGTTGATGAGGTGGGCGGGCTAAGCAAGCAGTGACTGGGCTGGGGACCGGTTCGGGGGCGTGGCCAGCCAATGTTTTTACCGGTTCTCCGAACTACTAAAAATTTTTACTACCGGTTCTTGCGAACCGATACGAACCAGGAGCAACCCACCACTGGTCCTGCCTGAATCTTACATCACCCTGCTGCCATCTGTTAGATTGTCTCTGTGGCCTCTTTCCATAGTCTGCATATTAGGCCTGGTATAGTGTGGTAGACACCCGCTCCCCACCACTTCTATGGACCTGGTGCTTAATGTCTAGGGAGATTCCTACACTCTCTCTCTCTCTCTCTCTCTCTCTCTCTCTCTCTCTCTCTCTCTCTCTCTCACTCACTCACTCTCACTTTGGAGATGAGACTATCTTCCTGCCCAACCCCTCCTGTTTTTAACCTGCTCTTGGTTTAGAACAACGAGAGCTTCCTTTTTTCTCCCCTGCCCTCCCTACTTCTGAAATGGACCTTTCCCTTCTTCTTCTACCTGGCATGCATCAAAGAAGGTGCAAAAGGGACACCTGCATCCGAGACAATGCAACTATCATAAATATGAGCCAGTTGCTAAGCAACTGAATTTAGATCATGTGACCTTGGGGATGCTGCCATGGTTGTAAGTATGAAAAACAGTCATAAGTCACTTTTCAGTGCTATTGTAACTTTGAATGGTCACTAAACGAATGGTTATAAGTTAAGAGCTTCTTGTACTTTGCATATTACTATATATGAGCTATAGTAACTCTTTACTGAAACTGCTGGGTAGAAGTTGGCTTACTTATTCATGGTAACCTAGAGACCAAGATTAAGCAATTTTGGAAGAACACCCTCCCCCCCGCACCAACAAGCTATTTATAAATCTCACCTTTAACTTTTTATCCAAGTAGGCTGGAGAAACCCAACCTTGTCTTGATGGGCTTGACTTGGTGGGTTTGGTCCTGACCAGCCACTTCAAAGGATGAGCGGAGTCTAAAACCTCCACGTATTGGCCTTCCTTCAGAGTGATGGTTTCACGGTCTGCCCCCATTGGGGTATAGTCAGCAATGACCATGTAGATGTCAAAAATCTAAGAAGAGAAGGATGGTTGAATTGAACTGAATAGAATATACCAAATAAATAGAGAATCCAGATGGGATGGGATGGGATGGGATGGGATGGGATGGAATAGAAAGAATAGAATAGAATAGAATAGAATAGAATAGAATAGAATAGAATAGAATAGAATAGAATAGAATAGAATAGAATAGAATAGAATACAATACCAATACCAATACCAATACCAATACCAATACCAATACCAATACAATAGAACAGGATAAATACTTTATTGGGCCAAGGGTCACTTTCTTAAATATTCTTGAGGTTAGTTCAGAAGCCGTTGTCAGGTGAGAACAACCAGACTCACCCAGGCAGAGTTCAAGCTGACTACTTTATTGTATTCTACCTATAGTACAGGAATCTACATAGACTGGCAGCTTTCACCTGGGAACAACCAGAAAAGGTATCAAGGCATTTAGGGAGGGTCATACTAAGCCTCTTGTGTTTGATGATGATGATAATAATAAATCCAGGCTAATTCCTTGCTTCATTCCTCCTCCCATTGGGAGGATTGCTCTCCAACAGCCATTCCATTAGATCATGGGTCAGGGTAGAAGAGAATATTTGTAGCTCAAGATTGAACCAGGGGGCCTCCCTGGGCCAGGAGCCACTACTGAGTTATGGCCTTTTTGGAACCATACCGCGTGAGCGGTAGGCTGGTGCACATGACTGCACGCATATGCATATATGCACCAGCCTGCATGTTGAGCTGAACTGCACAAGTTGACTTCACTACTTAGGTGGCCCAGTGCCTCTCTCCCCACTGCACCCAGCTGCCGCAAAGGCTGTTCTCTGACTTGTTTTTTTTTTTTTTGGCAGACACTTCTAGGTAACATCATCAGTGCTAAAAGGGAGGAGGATTTTCAGGGAGGAGCAGGAGCAAGAAGGAGGAGGAGGACTGTTTGGTCCTTGAAAATTGAGCTTAGTTGTTTTCATGAAGATATTTCAAACTAGGTTATATCATCAGTGCTAGAAGAGGCTGTATATAACAGAGAGCAAACCCCTCTCCCTTCTAGCATTGATGACGCTATCTAATTTGATAATGATATGCCTGCAAGAAAACAACCAAGCTCAGAGAGGATCAAGGACTCCACGGTCCTTGTCCCTATCCTACTGTTCCTGCTCCTGTTCCTCCTCTTTCCCCTCCAATTCCCCTCCTTTCCAGCATTGATGATGTTCCCCAATTGGGTCATGAAATGTCTGCAAGAAAACCACCGAACTCAGAGAGCACGAAGGATCCCACCAATCATTTTTCCGATTCACCTCCAAAGAGTCTTATTTTTCTCCCTATGGGAAAACGTGCATAAACGTTAATTTTGCAGATGCCCTACCTACCTCCCCCCTTGCATCCCCTTCATCGGATTCGGAGGAAGATTCCTGAGCAGTTGAGGAAGGTCTGGACCTGCCATGCCGTGGAGATGCCGATGGTGTCTTTGATTCATCGTCACTGTCAGCTCCAGGAATTCGGAGGGAAGCTGAAATGGAAGGGAAAGTGAATAAAAAGTGTCATAGTCAGAAATTCCATTCTTTTGAAGAAGAATTCCAATCTTAAAACGTGCTCAGGTGTATTTTGTTCAGCCTTCCCAATCTCTGTCCTGTAGACACACCAGACTTTCTTCAGACTTACAGGCAGTGGTGGGATTCAGCCAGTTTGCACCACTTTGGAAGAACTGGTTGTTAAGTTTCTGAGCAGTTTGGCACACTGGTTGTTGGAAGAAATCATTAGGGCAGAGAACTGGTTGTTAAATTATTTGAATCCCACCACTGTTTATAGGCTATTGGAGAAAGTTCTTAGCAAAGAATTAAGTAGAGAACACAGATAGTCCTGGACTTACAATAGTTCATTCAGTGACCATTCAAAGTTACAAAGCACCAGAAAGCAAGACAAGAAACAACGGATAGAAACTGATCAAGGAGAGAAGCAACCTGGAATTAAGGAGAAACTTCCTAACAGTGAGAATAATTAACTAGTGGAACAGAAGTTGCCTTCAGAAGTTGTAGGTGCTGTAATACTGGAGGCTTTTAAGAAGAGACTGGATGGCCATTTTATCTGAAATGGCAGGGGGTTGGAGGAGAAGACTTCCAAGGTTCCTTCCAGTTCTATTCTGATTGCAACAGCAATGAAACAAGTGACTTATGACCATTTTTCACACTTACAACTGTTGCAACATCTCCTTGGTCATATGATCAAAACTTCAGATGCTTGGCAAATTATTCATATTTATGACGGTTGCAGTGTCCTGGGGTCATGTGATCCCCTTTTGCAACCTTCTGATAAGCAAAATCATGGGGGGAGACAGATTCACTTAACAACTGTGTTACTAACTTAACAATTGCAATACTTCACTTAACAACTATGGCAAGAAAAGCCGTAAAATGGGGCAAAATTCACAGCATCTGTTCTGCGTAGCAATGGAAATTTTGGACTCAATTGTGGTCTATATGTACAAAATACAGAATAAAGGGATTAGAAGGGACCTTGGAGGTCTTCTAGTACAATCCCCTGTTCAAGTAGGAAACCCTACACCAGTGATGGCTAACCTTTTCTGGACCGAGTATCCAAAGTGCACGCCTAACCCCCCAAACGCAATGCATGCATGGCCCCCATGCATGTGCCTCTCCCCGCACATCCCCCCGTGCATGCACGTGTGGCCCCCCCGCATGACACACACACACACCCGGGTGGCAGAGTCTCATGTGGCAGAGACTCAAAGACCAGCTGGCCAGCAGGAGGCGCTCGCACCTGCGTGGCAGAGCTGAACTGGGGCGATGGCTTGCGTGCCCACAGAAAGGGCACTGCATGACACCTCTGGCCCACATGCCATAGGTTCGCCATCATGGCCCTATACCATCTCAGACAAGTGGCTGTCCAATCTTTTCTTGAAAAACTCCAGTGATGCAGCACCCACAACTTCTGGAGATAAATCATTCCACTGATTAATTGTTCTCACTATCAGGAAATTTCTTCTTAATTCCAGGTTGCTTCTCTCCTTGAATAGTTTCCATCTATTACTTCTTATCCTGCATTCAAATGCTTTGGAAAATAGGTTGGCCCCCTATTCTTTATGGCAGTCCCTCAAATATTGGACGATGCTGTCATGTCATCCCTGGTCCTTTTCTTCCTCTCCGACCGGTCGCAGTCCGTGTTGACAGGGGGGCAGAGGTCGACCCCGAAGCCCCTTGTATGTGGGGTGCCGCAGGGATCGGTCCTCTCGCCCCTTCTGTTCAACATTTATGTGAAGCCGCTGGGTGAGATCATCCATGGTTTCAGGGTGAAGTACCATCAGTACGCTGATGATATTCAGCTGTACATCTCCACCCCGGACCACCCCAATGATGACCTTGACATGATGTCCTGGTGTCTGGAGGCCGTACGGATCCGGATGGGGAGAAACAGGCTCAAACTCAACCCATCCAAGACCGAGTGGCTGTGGCTTCCGACGTCCCAATATAGTCAGTTGGTGCCATCTCTGACTGTTGGGGGCGAGTCGCTGGCCCCCACAGAGAGGGCTCGCAACTTAGGTGTCCTCCTGGACTCACAGCTGTCTTTAGAAGAGCACTTGATGGCCGTGGCCAGAGGGGCTTTTTATCAGGTTCGCCTGATTCGCCAGTTGCGTCCCTTTCTGGATCGGGACTCCTTACGCACCGTCACTCATGCCCTCGTCACTTCCCGCCTGGACTACTGCAATGCTCTCTACATGGGGCTTCCCTTGAAGAGCACCCGGAGGCTCCAGCTGGTCCAGAATGCGGCCATGCGGGTGATTATGGGAGCGTCATGGCGCTCCCATGTAACACCTCTCCTGCGTGAGCTGCACTGGCTCCCGGTGATCTTCCGGGTGCGATTCAAGGTGTTGGTGATCACCTTTAGAGCGCTCCATGGCTTAGGACCGGGATATTTACGGGACCGCCTTCTGCCACCGAGAGCCTCCCACCGGGCCAGTACGCTCCCACAGATAGGGGCTCCTCAGGATGCCGTTGGCCAAACAATGTCGACTTGCAGCCCCCAGGGGAGAGCTTTCTCTGTGGGAGCACCTGCCCTCTGGAACATGCTCCCCCCAGAGATACGGACGATTCCGGACTTACATACTTTCCGTCGGGCCCTTAAAACCTTTTTATTTCATCAAGTCGGGCTGGCCTAATCTCTCCAATTGTGTATTTTAATTTGGATTTTTAATGGGGGATTTTAACTGTCGGGCCAAATTGTTTAATTCATTTTTAAATTGTTTTTATATTTTGTATTTGATGTTTTTTATTTCTGGCTGTTCACCGCCCTGAATCCTTCAGGAGAAAGGCAGTATATAAATTTAAATATTAAAGTAAAGTAAAGTAAAGTAGACATTCCCAGTTCCCTCAATTGTTGATCATATGGTTTAGCAGCCACACCCTTGATCATCTCTGTGTTTACAAGCAAACATTTCTCATTGCAAATCTAAGGGATTGTTCTAATGAGGCAACAAACTTTGGTCTTATATCTCTATCAACTTGATTTAATGCTCACTCAGGTAATTTCCCCCTTCCAAATAGTCCTATCTCAAACTGATAGCCTCAAATCCAATATTTTCAAGTGTTTTCCTGCATTTAGTTCACTTGAACCTCTGTTACCTTGACTTATCTTTGCAGATACAATTTCCGTGATCTGAGATGTCAGTTTCTGCAGAAATTCCTCGGTTCCCACTTCGGTTAGAGAAATCTGACTCCGAGCTGTTTCTCCTTCCATGTGCTCTCCTGATAAAAAAGAAAGAACATGGTGCTTGGTCTAGTAGTGAAGGCATCAGGCTAGAAAATGGGAGAGAGTATATTCTAGTCCCACATGATGCCTGAAAGCTGGCTACCTGACTGTGGGCCAATCAGCAGGAAACTGTGAGTTTCGGCATGAAAGTCAGCTGGGTAAGCTGACTGGAGTTCAAGTCCAGTTTTAGGCATCAAAACCAGCTAGGTGATTTTGGGTCAATCACCAAGAGACAGGGAGTTCTAATCCTGTCTGAAGCACGAAACCCTGTTGGGTGACCATGGGCCAATCATCAGGAGTCGGTGAGATATAGTATTGCACGAAGGCATGAAAACTGGCTTGGTAACTTTGGGCCAGTCCCTCTCTCTCAGCCCAACCCATTTCACAGGGTTGTTGTTGTGGGGAAAATAGGAGAAGGAAAGCACTTTAGATATGTTTGTCACCTTGAGTTACTTGTAAAAATAATAAAGGCAGAATATAAATAAAAAGTTTGAGTCATTGATTTGATTCTGAAAAATGACTCTGTTTATTCCAATTCAGTTTATGTCCAAGGCCATATTGGGTTTAGGCTGTTGATCTGATTTAGAGATTCTGTAATATCATTTCTGAACAGACCTGAAATTTTAAATACTGTAGATCTGAACAAGCTTATTCAAGAAAAGTTAACATTTCAAACGTGCCCAAAGACCTTCAAAGATATTTCACCTCCACCATCAATTTTGTTTTATTATTACAAAATGAAAGCAGCTGAAGTGTGAGGGGAGAATTTTAAATTTATGTTTTTAATGGGAAATTGATCATTATTAGAAAAGACACTATGAAATAGAAGCCAGAGTTACATAAAAAAACATTTGAAAGTTAGTAGATATAAAGTTTTGACAGTTTTCCCTACCTTTTCCAGCTTCAGAAGCTTGAGCTCTGAAAAAAAGGAAAAACGAGTCACATTTTCCTATATAGATTTTTATTCTAGCCATTTTTCCTGACCAATATTGAATCTGGAAGCCAGAGTGGATAGAAGCCAATGGGGCTGTATGTAAGCCTTAATTGCTTATTGTAGAAGGAAGGAAGGAAGGAAACGAGGGAGGGAGGAGAAAATAGGAGGAAGGAAAGGGAGAAAGGAAAGAAAGGAGGAAGAAAGGAGAGAAAAGGATGGAAGAAGGGAGAGAAGGAAGAAACAAAAGAAGGAAGGAAAGGGAGGGAGGGAGGAGGGAAGGGAGGAAGGAGAGAAGAGAATAGGAATAAGAAAAGGAAAAGGGAGGAAGGAAGGAAGGAAGGAAGGAAACAAAGGAGGGAGGAGAGAGGGAGGGACAGAGCAAGGAAGGAAGGAAGGAAGGAAGGAAGGAAGGAAGGAAGGAAGGAAGGAAGGAAGGAAGGAAGGAAGGAATTCACAGGGCCTCTAAACAGATAGTTGAAGCAAACAGTTGTTCCAGCATACCATGGCAGAATTCATAAAAAAAATATTTAAGAACCTCAAATATATTTTTTTTAAAGACCATAACTTTCTTACAGTCTTTGAACAAGTGAAGCTTTCAATGTCAACCAAAATAGAGATACACTACACATCTCTGCGCAACATTGACTAAAATGACAAAGAAATATTATTCATAGTCTTTTTCTTTTTTTGCTCTCTTCATAATTGCAATCAGCAAGTTAGTGCAAATATGTTTTTAAAGAAGCTTCAGTAATAGTGCATTTTATATTCCATCAAGGTATATAAGAAAGGGTCCTCTCTCGCTTAGGTGTTGGTTCCCAGTAATTCAGTAATGTGAAGGATTGGGAATTCAAGATTATTGTACTGGAGTAATTAAAATAATATAATGTTATGAGTAACATATATTTTCATTAATATTTGGCCAGGCTATGACATACTTACCCAATTGATGTCATGATGGCCTCTGTCACCATCACACGCTCCTGGGTCAGAGACTCAGCCTCTTTCACTGCAAGAGAATGGTAGTACTGATGATATTACCTAGTTTGGTAATGAAATGTCTGCAAGAAAACTACCAAGCTCAGAGAGCACCAAGGAGCCTACAGTTATTGTCATCCTCCTCCTCCATACCCATTCTCTTCCTCCTCGCCATAAACTCTTCTGCTTCAATAGGTAGGACAAGATAGGTGTAGGTAGGTAGAGGGGTGGATAAGAGCCTTGGTGGTGCAGCAGACTAAAGTGCTATTAGGTAGCACCAGCTGCCTGCAATTACTGCGAGTTCAAATCTCACCAGGCTCAAGGTTGACTCAGCCTTCCATCCTTTCGAGGTAGGTAAAATGAGGACCCGGATTGTGAGGGCAATAAGCTGACTTTGTATAAAAGAGAACATCGCTTGGGGGGGGGGGAAGCCCTACTAAGCAAGTATATACAAAAGTATGAAGGCTATTGCTTAACGCATTGTAAGCCGCCCTGAGTCTCCGGAGAAGGGCAGCATATAAATAAATAAATAAATAAATAAATAAATAAATAAATAAATAAATAAATAAATAAATAAATAAATAAATAAATGGAGTGGCTGGCTGGCTGACAAATAAAAGAGAGAGAGAGAGAGAGAGATAGGTAGGTGGGTAAGTGGGTAGGTAGTTGATATGATAGGCAGATGTAGGTAGACAGGAGAAATAATGGATGGTTGGATGACAGATGAAATAGAAGATAGAGATAGATAGATAGATAGATAGATAGATAGATAGATAGATAGATAGATAGATAGATAGATAGGATAGACAGACAGACAGACAGACAGATGACATAGACAGACAGACAGACAGACAGATGACATGATAGACAGATGTAGGTAGATCGGAGAAATGATGGGTGGGGGGGATGACAGATAAAATAGATGATAGATATAGGTAGGTAGGTGGGTGGGTAGGTGGATGGATGGATGGATAGATAAGTTAGGTAGGTAAGTAGGTAGAGATAGATAAGTAGAAAGGGCTCACAATCTGGGAGTCCTCCTGGATAGGCAGCTGTCCTTGGAGGAACATCTGACAGCTGTAACCAGGGGGACCTTTTGTCAGGTTCGCCTGATTCGCCAGTTGCGGCCCTTTCTTGATCGGGATTCCCTGTGCACAGTCACTCACGCCCTCATGACCTCTCGCCTTGACTACTGCAACGCTCTCTACATGGGGCTCCCCTTGAAGAGCACCCGGAGGCTCCAACTGGTCCAGAATGCAGCAGCACGGGTAGTGATGGGAGCAGCATGGCGCTCCCATGTAACACCGCTCCTGTGCGAGCTGCACTGGCTCCCAGTGGTCTTCCGGGTGCGCTTCAAGGTGCTGGTTATCACCTTTAAAGCGCTCCATGGCATCGGGCCTAGCTATCTTCGAGACCGCCTGCTGCTACCAACGACCTCCCATCGTCCCGTGCGCTCCCACAGAGAGGGCCTCCTCAGGGTGCCATCAGACAATCAATGCAGGCTGGTGACCCCCAGGGGGAGGGCCTTCTCTGTGGGGGCACCTACCCTCTGGAATCAGTTGCCCCCAGAGATAAGGAGAATCCAAGACCTTAGTGCCTTCCGCCGTGCCCTTAAAACCCACTTTTTCCAGCAAGCCGGGCTGGCTTAGGAAGAAATTTGTTTGTATTTTTAATTTTGGGCCAAATTTATATATATTTTAACTGTTTTTAATATTTGTATTTCATGTTTTTTAATTCTGGCTGTACACCACCCTGAGTCCTCAGGGAGAAGGGCGGTATATAAATTTTAATTAAAAAAAAAAAGTATGATAGATGATAGACAGACGGATGGACTGACAGAGAAAGAGAGACTTACCATCCAAAACGTCCAATGAAGCACTGCAGATAGACTGACCAGCCTGATTGGAGGCGATACAAGTATAGTTTCCACTGTAGGTTTTTTCCACATCCAATAAGATCAGACTGTGCTGCATATTGGAACTGGCCAGTTTATAACCTGGAGTGTCCGACCTGATCCAGAGGATGTCTTCACCATGAGATTCTTCCTTCAACCACGTTACTGAGGGTGATGGAGTCCCTAAAAGAAAAGGGTGAAAAAAAGCAGTGAGGTTTTGGGGGCAAAGATGCTACAGAAAGACTTTTTTTGGGTGTGTGTGGGGGATTGTTGATTTATACAGACACAAAATAATAAGGATGAGAAAAATGACCGCAGTACAGGTAGTCCTCAATTTACAACACTTCATTTAGTGACCATTCAAAATTACGATGATGCTGGAAAAAAGTGACTTGTGATCCATTTTCACACTTACGACCATGGCAGCATCCCCATGGTCACATGATCAAAATTCATACACTTGGCAACTGATTCATATTGCAGTGTCCTGGGTTCATGTGATCCCCTTTTAAGACTTTCTAATGAGCAAATTCACTTAAAAACCGGGTGATTAATTTAACAACTGCAGTGATTCACTGAACAACTGTGGGAAGAAAGGTCATAAAATGGGGCACAAGTCACTTAATAAATGTTTCGCTTACAACAAAATTTTGTGCTCAATTGTAGTCATAAGTCAAGGACTGCTGTAGTCAAAAGAAGTGGATGGGATGGCCTTTAAGGTTATTACCTTCCACCTTCACTGAAAGGGTGATGCTGACCCCTCTCCTCACTTTCTTGTTGGTAAATCTTTCGAGGAATCTTGGTGGCACTAGCTGCTCATAAATGTCTGAAAATTAAAATATATGAAGCAGAAGACAAATTTAGAGAGAGAGAAAAATAAGCCCCCAACTCAGACTAAGCTTGCTTGGTTTTGCATGGACCAAGCATCCAAACTGCTTTGATCTGGGCAAAGCAATCTTCAAGCAAAACACATGGAACTTTAGCCACAGTTTACTTTGATATTTCACCTGTTGCATTTTCTTACCTTTTTCTGGTTTTCTGTCCTCACCAGCTCCTGCAAGACAAAAAAGAGTGAAATTATTTCATTATACCTCTCTTTCCCTCTCTCTGCGTTCTTCTCTGTTTCTCTCTCTCTTTCTCTCTCTTTCAACTATCTACCCATCTATTCATCTATCCATCCATCCCTCTATCCCTCTATCTATATCTATCATCTCCCTGTAATCATTCATTCATTCATTCATTCATTCTATGTATCTATCTATCTATCTACCTATCTATCTACGTATCTATCAATCATCTATTCATCCATCCATCCATCTCTCTCATCTATTTCTATCATCCATATATCTTTCATCTATCTATCATCTATATCTATCTTTCGATCTATCTGTCATTTATTCATCCATCTATCCCCCTCTCTCTTTTCTCATCTATTTCTATTTATCTATCATCCATATATCTTTTATCTGTCTATCTACCATCTATCCATCCCTCATCTATCTATCTGCCTGCTTGCCTGCCTGTCTCATCTCTCTCTCTCTCTCTCTTCCATCCATCCATCCGTCATTTCTGCATTACTGATAAATTGCCCCAATCCCACCAGATGCTAGGCAAGATACAATAGTCTTTAAAAAATGCATCATTACTAGTGTGTGGATAAAAGAATATCCAAGGCATCATTCCTTAACCAAATGACAACTGCCTGCTGGAACAATATTGCTTTAAGCTGCCTCTGAAACATCTATTAGAGTAAGAAGTTGGGGATTTTTTTTTCAAAAGACACCATAATATGAAAAGTCCAGACTCTGTAGTTCTGCTGGGCAGATTTGGCCTATCAAGGAATAACATTAACAACCATTTCAGCCTGTATGAACTCACCTTCGACTATGAGCCTGGCTGCCGAATAAGCAGACCCAGCAGAGTTAGTGATGAAGACAGAATACTGGCCATCATCCTCTTTGGTGACCTGGAGAATTTCCAGAGCGTGAAATTCCCAGCTGTCTGTCCTTTGGAGATGATCGCTTGTGTGTAATGGCTGACCGTCTTTGAACCAGTAGAGACGGGGCTCGGGAAAACCTGGGCCGACATATGACAAACACAGAGAGAGAGATATGAGCTATAAGACTAATCAAGGAATCCATCATTGTTCTATTTAATGCCCCATTCAGTTACTTGACTAACCACAGTGTGCCACTAACTCCTTTTGGTCATTCAATGCTGAGAATCAGAGATTTTTTTGCAAATGGAGGCAAATATAGGTGTCCCAGGATAATGTTGCAGGATCCAACCTGAGTCAGTCAGCGGGACGAGAGGTTTTGTCTTCCAAGCTTTTGGACTCGTGTTGGAGCACAGACTCAGGAGTGGTGGGTTTCACTTACCTTTGCTACCGCTTTGCTTGTGCACGTGCCACTTCTGCATATGCACAGAAGCTTCTGCACATGTGCAGATCATATTTGATGACATCCAGGTGGGTGGGTGGAGCCTCCTGCCACTGCTGCTACCAGTTCTCCCAAACCGGGGCAAACCGGTAGCAACCCACCATCGATCCTCAGGGAACTTCTCACTAGCAGAGGGTGTGTTTTGGGCTATTCTGCATTTACATGGTGCTTGTTGTGTGTGGCTTTTTAGTTGTTGATTGGGGTGTTAATGGCTGTCTATTAAGTTAGCTATTGTTTCCTTGTGCTGCCAAGTCCTCGCCTCCTAAGCTGTTGGTAAATCAGCATGCCTGTTGACTGACAAGGGGTCCATTTCATAGGCTTCAATCACTTCCTTGGCTGTTTTTGTCCCTGCTCATCCAATAACCTTAGTAGCTTCAAAATTGTCTTTGTATGTCTTTCTTCATTGCAATGTGAGGCTACCATTGCAATGTGAGGCTACCAATGACTTTGGTCTCCTCACCTGATTGCTCACTTCTATTCTTGTAATCTCGTAATTAGATTCCTCCCCATCTGCCCTACATAGTCACAGGGGCAATCCATGCAGGGGAGATTTCTTGAGTCAGAATTTGCCAGTCACTGGTGAAGAGTTTCCTGCCTAAGATGGGACTATAAACTCAGGGTCTCCCATTTCTAGCCTGGTGCCTTCACCACTACACCAAACTGATTCTCCTATTGCAATGCAAGCTCTACCCCTTTTGTATCGTAATGTTGGTTGCATACAAAAAGGGTGGAACTTGCATCACAATAATGAATAATGAATATTCAAGATAATGAAATTCTTTTTTAAAAAATCTGCTTAATGCTGCAATGCTTCAGAATCCTTCGGAGCACACAGTGGCTGGAACTGAACCCAGAACCTGAGGTGGTGCGAGATGAAACCAAAATCAAATTATACAGTTTTCAACCCACAATGTCAGGCTCAACGTCAGGTGCCTGAACAACTCCGAAAACAAAGACCAGCATGCAAGAAGTGATTGTGTGAATGGGAACTACCCCAGTACCTTTCACTTTTAAATGGAATTTGGCAACAGGGGCTCCAGGCGCCACGTGAATATCGTGAAGTTCATCCGTGATTTGAGGCAACTGTTCCTCTTCTGTTGTTGACTCCACTCCATCTTGTTCCCGGCTGGTTCAAGAGATGGTAGGAAGAGAGGGAGGGCAACACAAATGATTGACATACAAAGCCAACTTCCAAATATAATTAGAATTTATAATAGGTTTGGAAGGGACCTTGGAGGTCTTCTAGTCCAACCCCCTGCTTAAACAGGAGGCATGCAGAAAAGGGATGTGTGCTCTCTGTTCTGATTCAGAAGTTAATACAGGTAGTCCTCGATTTACGACCACAACTGAGCCCAAAATTTCTGTTGCTAAATGAGATAGTTGTTAAGTAAATTTTGCCCCATTAGACGATCTTTCTTTGCCACATTTGTTAAGTGAGTAATTTTGGTTGTTAAGTTAGCTTATATATTTGTTATATAAATATGGCTTCCCCATTGTCTTTGCTTGTCAAAAGGTCGCAAAAGAGGATCATGTGATCCCAGGACATTGAAACTGTCATAAATGTGAGTCAGTTGTTAAGCATCCAAATGTAAATCACATGACCATGGGAATGCTGCAATGGTTGTAGGCAGGGGTGGGTTCTACTTACCTTTACTACCGGTTCACAATGGGGCCGCGCGCTCTTCTGCGCATGTGCAGAAGCGTTCTGATAACGTCGGGGTTGGTGGGCGGAGCCTCCCTCTAGTTTTACTACCGGTTCTATAGAACCGGTCTGAACTGGGGGCAACCCACCACTGGTCATAAATCTGAAAAATGGTTGTGCTGATGTAACTTCAATTTTGATTGTAAATTGAGGACCACCCAGTAGTGGGTTTCTATCAGTTTGTCCGGTTCGGGAGAACCACCTTCCCAGATGTCATCACAGACGCTCTGCGCATGCTCCCAATTCTGAACCAGTACAAAGGTAAGTGGACTACTGGGACCACCAATATAGATTCAAATACTTGGAAATCTAGAGTTCATCTAGTCCTATTCCTAGCTCCACGCAGGGTCCACTAAAGCATTCCCAGCAAAGTAGGAGAGGAAGTGGTAGAATCTAGGGGGAGGGTCAAAAGGGCAATCAGCCTAGAATTCCTACGTAGTCACAAATGAACTAAATCCAACCTCCTTTGAGAGCCATTGACCCTTATCTAACTCCTAGCAGGTGCTAACCATGAGTTGAGAAGATTCCTGTGCATAGGTTCTTAGCAACCACTAAAACTCACCCAACTGGCTTTAATGCCCAAGGTAGGACTACAATTCATTGTCTCCTGGAGATTGGCCCACAGTCACCCAGGTAGTTTCCATAACTAAAGTGGGGCTAGAAGTCACAGCCTCCCAGTGACTGGCCCAAAGTCAACCAGCTGGCTTTCGTGCCTAAAACAGAATTAGAAATCCCTGCCTCCTAGTAATTGGTCCAAAGTTACCATTGGCTTTCATATCAAGGTAGAACTAGAACTCCCAATCTCCTGGTTTCTAGCTGATTCCTTAACCAGTAGGCCAAACTGGTTAGTTTAAAAAGCTAACAACCAAATCAGAAATTCTGCAACCACATGGAAGAGGGTGATATTCACCATCCTGGATTATTTTAATAAATGTGTGTCGTTCAACAATACATCCAACTTGAAACATTTTGAAACCAGTCATGCTTTCAACATTGCAGAAATCTAACTTATTCCTGATCAACAAAGAGTTATTGATCCTTTAACCTGTAACATTCAGGACATCAAATGAGTTAATCAGAAAAATTATGTGGTGCAAGATCCATTTAGTGCAAGAAAATTGTGCCACAACAAGGGAACTGTCTCAAAAATCGTGGAAGCAAACTAATCAGGGGAATAAACATACATCCGAAAATAATATTTGATAATAGATTTCCACCCAGAATCATTTTGATATGAGATGGATGGAAAATAAATTTAATAAATAAATAATATTGCTTTTACCTGGACAGGTAACCTTTGGCGCTGTAGTACGAGGAGGTCTCCGTTGCATCTCCGGCTGTATCATAGTCTGTGCTGGTTACTAATGAATGGTAAAAAGAGGATTTTAGGGGCAATGCTTCTCAGTTTCAGCCACTTTAAGATCAGTGGACTTCAACTCTCAGAATTCCATGGTCAAGTTGAGAAACACTGCTTTAGAGCAACACTTCTCAAAAACAACATAAGAGAAGGTGGACAATTGTGCAAGAATCAAGTAAGTTCAGATCAGTGATTTTTACAGAAGGGAGGGAGGGAGGGAGGGAGGAAGGATGGATGGATGGATGGATTATGCTCAGTTATGCTCAATTTTTGAACAAGTTTCCCACATCCCAGCTTTAGACTCACAGTCTACTCGTAGCTCAGCTTTTGTTGAAGACACCCCCATGCTGTTTTCAGCCACACAGCGGTAGACCCCCATGTCAAGAGGGACCACCGCCGTGATGATCAGTTGATGACATCCTTCCTGGTCCTCATTGATCATGTAGTGGTCATCCTCTTCAAGAACACGGCCATCTTTAAACCACCGGACAGTCGGCATCGGCTTGCCAATCACCACACAATCGAAACTGACCGGGTAACCATCCTGCACCTCTTGATTTTGAAGCTCAGTGATGAAGATCGGAGCTAGAATGCATAAAGAACAATAAAAGCAAAACTATATGTCTGTCTCCTCCTTCTCTCCACAAACCTCACTCCCTTCTAGCACTAATGATGTTCTTTAGCTGGGTCATGAAACATCTACAAGAAAACAACTAAACTCAGAGAGCACCAAGAATCTCACAGTTCCTTCTCCTCTTCCTCCTCCTCATTTTCTTCCTTCTCCTTCTTGTCTATCTACTGCTCCTTCAGCTTTTCCTTCTCCTTTAACTTTTGGTCCAGCCCTCAAGAAGGTGGTCCTTATACCATTTCAGACAAATGACTGTTCTGTCTCTTCTTGAAAACCTCCATTAATGGAGCACCCACAACTTCTAGAGGCAAGCCGTTGTGCTGATGGATTGCTCTCATTGCTAGGAAGTTTCCTTGTAATTTAGGTTGGTTCTCTCCTTAATAAGTTTCCATCCATTACTTCTAATGTCCTTCAGGTGCTTTGGGAAATAGGTTCACCCCTCTCTTATTTGTAACATTCCCTCAAGTATTGGAAGATTGCTATCACTCTTAGTCCTTCTCTTTATTAGACTTAACATACCTAGTTCCCTCAATTGTTCATCATGTTAGCCTCCAGATCTCTGATCTTTGTTGCTCTTCTCTGAACTCTTTCTATGGTCTCATCACCGTTTTTGTACAATGGTGACCAGAATTGGACACAGTATTCCAAATACGGTCTCATCGGTGCAATGTAAAGCGGTACTAACACTTCACCTTAATCTGATTTATTGGTACACGTGCCTATGTGCAGGAATCTTCTCAACTAACAGTTAGTACCTGCTAGGAGTTAGATAAGGGTCAATAGAATTCAAGGGCAATTGGATTTAGTTCACTTGTGATTACATAGGGATTCTAGGCTGATGCCTCTTTTGACACTACCACCGGGTCCTGCCACTCCTCCTCCTACAAAACCTTGTGTACTTACCAGTATCAGAGGTCAGCAAAGTAGGTGGTGGCCGTTGAACCAAAGTCCGCAACTGTCCTGCAGGTGGTGAAGTGGCTTTCCCAATACGCAACTCTATCTTTTTAGGACCCTGGTCCAAAATGTCAATCTCAACAGGAATACCCATAGCAGCAAACATCTCCCGAAACCGGCCTGCAGCTGTTTTGGCCTCCATGTGAACTTCAAACTTAATGTAGATGTAGCGTTCGTCTTCCCGATAGGTCTGACGATCCACTGCCTCGATCTCTCCCTCGTCCGCGCTGACAAACAGTTCCTCGTCGACGTCGGAGATCTCGGTGGAGATTTTGGACTTGAATAGCTTGTGGAGTCTCCGTCCAGCTTTACGAAAAGCGTCGTCTAATTCACTGCCGGACGAGCTCTCTGATTCACTGTCGGGAAGCTGCTTGGCGGGTTTCGGTTTGCGAGAAGGTGCTTGAGGTTGGATGGTCACCTTGGCACTGTGGGAGACCTTGCCAAATTTATTGGACGCTTCGCAGGTGTACTTGCCCTTGTCGTTCATTTCCACACCGGCAATAATTAAGGAACAGGTCCCATCGTTGTAATTGTCTATGTGATAATGCCGCCCATCCTTAATTTCATTCCCATCTTTCAGCCAACTGACTGTCATGTCTGTTTTGCTGTGGACCATGCACTCCAGATGGAGGGTGTCTCCTATCTTGCCAACAAAGTCCTTGAAGGTCTCAGCAAAGACCGGACGTTCCTGCTGTTTGATTTCCTTTCTCACTTTGTAACCTTTGAAGGCAGCTTGGATTTTGACTGCAGCTTGAGATATAGAAGGGTCCTCCAAGTCACCTTCAGTGATCTCCATTTCAGTTGACTCTGCAGGAGGAGATGGTTCTTTACTGACCTTCTGCTGATCTTGAGGTACTTTCTCTACGGCTTTGCGACTGACACTCACTGTGATTGATCCAGCCTTCTTAAGGTAGGTGATTAAGGAAGGTGTCCCGGCTCTGGATTCATCATCTGAACTTGTGATGGAGAAATCTGCTTCTCCAGCTTTTGCAGATTCATCGCAAGTAGAGTATTCCTCGGAGTAGTATTGGGTTATCTCCACTTCCTCCTTCTTCCTCTTCTGAAGCTTGTCGTCTTCTTCGGGCAGTTCACTGATTGAATCCAAGGTCGGCTCACGACTCATCCTCCGCTTCTTGGCCAGAGCTTCCCACAGAAGGTGGAGGTCACCTTCCTGAGCAGCTTCGGGTGGCAAGCTGGGTTGAACCTCTTCATCCGCTACCTTCATTAGCTCTTTAGAGATTGGTGCTTCCTCAACCATTTCTTTCAACATGGACACTGGAGAATCTAAGAAATGAAATGGTGAGATTATTATTAGGAAGTCAGGACATGGCAACTTCTAGACATAAAAGAAGAGGAAGATCTACAGGACAATCTAAATTTTGCAAATTCCCATTCAACAGATTTTAGAATCAATTAATCAATAATCAACCAATCAATCTAGATTAAGTATTAGGTAGTCCTCGATTTAAGGTCACAACTGAGCCAAATTTCCATTGCTAAGCAAGGCATTTAAGTGAGTCACACCTCATTTTACAACCTTTTTTGCAATGCTTCTTCTTCTCTCAGAATCACTGAAGCTGTTAAGCGAATCACATGGGTGTTAAGTGAATCTGGCTTCCCCCATTGACTTTGCTTGTCAGAAGCTGGCTGGGAAGGTGATCACATGATCCTGGGATGCTGCGACTTGTAAAAACATACTGATTTTCAAGTGCCCGATTTTTGATCACATAAACATAGGGATGCTGTGACAGTCATGTGAGATCTTTGATGCTGCAATGGTCGAAAGTGTGAGAACCAGTCATAAATCACTTGTTTCAGTAAAGGTAGTCATTGACTTACAACCATTCATGTAATGACCATTCAACGTTACAATAGCACTGAGAAAAAGTGACTTACAACCGCTTCTCACACTTTCAACCATTGCAGCATCCCCATAGTCAGGAACTCAATATTCTGGCTCTGAGCAGCCAGCTCGTATATGTGACTGTTGCAGCATCCTGGGAATACTTGATCTCCATTTATGATCTCCCAGGCAGTTTGGGACAAGCAAAGCTAATGGGGGAAACCAGATTCACTTAATGACATTATAATTCACTTAGCAACTGCAGTGATTTGCTTAACAACCCTAACAAAAGAGATCCTAAAATCGGACGAGACTCACTTAATAATCTTCTTGCTTAGCAACAGAAGTTCTAGTCCTAGTTGTGCTTGTCTCTGCTGGTTAATGACCCCGATACAACTACATGACTTGTGGTCGTAAGTCAAGAATTACCTGTATGGATTCTAACTTACCGTCAATCGAAAGAGTGGCAGAAGTTTTGATTTCAGGTGAGGCGATGCAGGTGTAGGATCCTTCATCTTCAGATTTAAAATCGTGTATGATGAGTGTCTGTTTTTTGCCTTCGGAGATGATTTCATATCGTCCTCCAGGTTGGATTGGTTCTTTCCCTTTGACCCAAATCACCTCTTGGGTCTCACTGGACAATTCGCACTGCAACTTGGCCTTCTCTCCTTGCGTGGCAGACTGGTCAACCAAAGGCTGAGTGACTTCAACAGGTTCTAAAATTCAAAACACGAAAACCAATTTACAGGTAGTCCTCAACTTGCAACCATTTGTTTAGTGACCATTCAAAGTTACAACAGCACTGAAAAAAGTGACATATGACTGTTTTTTCACACTTATGACCACTGCAGTATCCCCGCAGTCATGCGATCAAAATTCAGACACTTGGCAACTGGTTCATATCTCATACAAGGAAAATGTAAAAAGGTTACACACACACATTTACAATAGTAAAATTAATGCAGCAAGAAAGAAAGAGAAAAAGAGAGAAAAGTGCAAAGGACAAGATAAAAGAATAGAAAATAGAAAGCACAAAAAGTAAAGAAAGTAAAAGTATAGTGGAGATTGAAAATATATTTCAATAGTCATACAATACACTCTTTATCCTCTCTTGGTTTAAAACCAGTGATTTCTTCATTCCATATCCCATTTTTTAATCTATAGACAAATCCATAAAGCAATATTTTTTGAGTCCTCGGTCAGCAGAAAATCCATTAAGGGTTACCAGAAATAACAACACATTTTATTTGAACCTTGGTCAAATAAACCAGCTCTATAAGCCTTTCTTTTACTTCTGAAAGTTTTAATCTTTAGTCCACTCAAGAATTGTTGTAGAATCTGATTTTTTTAAAATTTCTTCTAATCCAACCATCTTGTTTCAGAAGGAAGGTCCCTTCCGTTTTTCTGTTCTTCTGTTATTCTTCTTTGTCCTTTCTCACAAGATTATTCAAACCTGTAACAAGCTTGTTTTGTAAATCCAATATAAAAGAATTATCCAGGTTACTCTCTTGGTGAATTATCTGTATTTCCCCTTTGAGTTTTAAAACATCAACTGAGTTAAAACAGCAAGTGTGACATCCTTTCCATGTCATTCTCATAACTGTCATTGCCACCTGTCATCTTTGTCTTGTTAAAAAATATTCTTAATCTACCACTGTTTCCAAAATATTTTGGGACACTGTTTATCCTGTTTATCTATAATAGCAAACCTCACTTCTGACATTTTTGTTACTAATTTATAAATTCCATTTTTCAAAAGTGCCCTTCAATATTTTCAATGTTATTTTTTGTTTGCATCATTTTATATGTTCCAGTTAATTAGTTGTGAAGACGTGCAGTTTAGAAATGTGAAAAATAAACAAACAAGCAAACAAACAAACAAACAAACAAACAAACAAACAAACAAATGGTATTTAGCTCCCCCTGGTGTCCGATTTTTAAAATTGCTTTTCTTTTATTTTGTCTTGCAATAGTCAAAACAAATCTATTTCCCACCAGAAGGATTCTTTATAATTAATTCCAAAAACATATTCTAAATGCATTTGGTCCCTTAATCTGTTTATAATTTTCTAAGAAAAAAAAAATCTCACTTAGCTGTTTGTTGTTTATTTCATTTTTTTAAAAAAATTATTAAGCTTGTCCCGAGAGGTTCTTAAGAAGCAGTCTACTCAGAAGACTCATAAAACTGGAGGGGACCTTGGAGGTCTTCTAGTCCAACCCCCTGCCTAAGGCAGGAGTCCTGATTCCACCCGGTCAAATGGTTTTCCAACCTTTTCTTCTAAACCTCCAGTGATGGAACACCCACAGCTCCGAGAAACAAGCTGGTGCATGGATTTATTGTTCTCACTGTCAAGAAATTTCTCCTTAATTCCAGGTTGTTTCTCTCCTTGATAAGTTTCCATCTGTTGTTTCTTGTCCTGCTTTCAGGTGCTTTGGAGAATAAGTTGACCCTTTCTTCTCTGTGACAGCCCGTCAAATATTGGAACACTGCTATTATGTCACCCCATATCTTTCTTTTCTTTAGACTAGACCTGTGAGGGCGAACTTATGGCATGCGTACCATCGCCAGCTGCTCTTCTGGTTTCCGCCATGCGCATGCATGCGCTGGCCACCTGGTCTTTGGATTTCCGGTGCTCCGGCACATGCACGCAGATGCACGCACACATTCCGGTTTGGGAAAATGTTTGCCATTACTAGACTAGACATACATAGCTCCTTCAATCGTTCATTATAGGCTTAGTCTGCAGCCCCCTAATCATCTCTGTTGCTTTTCTCTGCACTATTTTTTAGGGTCTTAACATCTTTTTTGTATCATGGTAACGAGAATTGGATGTAGTACAGGTAGTTCTTGACGTACAACCACAATTAAGCCCAAGACTTCTGTTGCTAAGTGGGATGTTTGTTAAGTGAGTTTACCCCATTTTACGATCTTTCTTGCCACAGTTGTTTAGTGAATCACTGCAGTTGTTAATGTTAGTAACACAATTTTTAAGCGAATTTGGCTTCCCCATTGTCTTTGCTCATCAGAAGATCGCAAAAGGGGAACCCCAGGACACTGCGACCATCACAAATATGAGTCAGTTGCCAAGCATCTGAATTTTGTTCATGTGACCATGGGGATGCTGCAACAATCATAAATGTGAGAAACAGTCATAAGTCATTTTTTCAGAGCCGTTGTAACTTTGAATGGTTATTAAATGAACTGTTGAAAGTCGAGGACTACCTGTATTCCAAGTGTGGCCTAACCAGTGCAGTATAAAGCAATACTATCATTTCTTCTGACCTTGATGCTATCCATTTGTTGCTGCAGCCTAGGATTGCATTAGTTTTTTTGGCTGCTGCAGCACACTGCTGGCTCATACATAAGTGATGATCCACTAGGACTCCTAGATCCCTCTCACAGTTGCTATTGATGAGCCAGATATCACCAATTCTTTTCCTGTGCATTTGATTTTTCCTGCCTAGGTGCAGGACCTTACTTTCCTGACTACTGACTCTGATTGGATACAGCCCAATATTCACTAACTGTTCATTCTTTGTTGTGCTGAACAACTTCGCTTTTCATGCAAACTTCTTCTATGTCCATTTCTTCCTCTAGAAGGGATAATTTTGCATCCATCCTCAATTAAAGACTTAGCATATAGAACATAGTACATAGAATAATAATTTATAATAATAATAGGAAGGACCTTGGAGGCTTTCTAGTCCAACTCCCTGCTTGAGAAAGAGACCCGAAATCATTCTAGACAAATGGTTGTCCAGTCACTTTTTGAAAGCCTTCAGTGATGGAGCATCCACAATTTCTGAAGGGACAATTTCTGACTTCTGATTGGTTAATTGCTCTCACCATTAGGAAATTTCTCCTTAGTTCTAAATTGCTTCTCTCCTTGATTAGTTTCCACCCATTGCTTCTTGTCCTGCCTTCAAGTGCTTTGGAGAATAGCTTGACTCCCTCTTCTTTGTGAGATATTGGAACTCTGCTCTCATGTCTCCTCTAGTCCTTCTCTTCATTAAACTAGACATGCCCAGTTCCTGCAACCGTTCTTCATATGTTTGAGCCTCCAGTCCCCTCATCATCTTGGTTGCTCTTCTCTACATTCTTCCAAGAGTCTCAACATGTTCTTTATATTGTGGTGACCAAAATCATTTGGAATATTCCAAGTGTGGTCCTACTAAGGCTTTGTAAAGGCATACTAGAACTTCACGTGGTCTTGATTGTATTCCTCTATTAATGCAACCTAGGATTTCATTGGCTTTCTTGGCTGCTGAAGTACACTGCTGGCTCATGTTTAAGTGATTGTCCACTAGGATGCTAAGATCCCTTTCGCAGTTACTGGCATTAACCCAAGTTTCACCTGTACAGTTGGTTTTTCTTACCTAATTGTAGAACCTTACTTTTATCTATCTTGAATTTAATTTTGATAGATAGGGCCCAGTGTTCAGTGTGATCATTTGCATCAGTCCTATCCTGTACATAAGTTGCAAGAAAACAGTTACCTGTTCCAACTTACCTATGATGGTCAGTTTTGCAGACACAATAGCATCTCTGGCAGCGAAGGTTATCTCCCCAGAGTGGAGAAGCTGAGCTTTCTTTAGGATGAGTTTGTAGGTATTTTCTTCAACTTCAGTTCTCCAATTTTCATCTGGCTGGATGTCTACGTCATTAAGATACCAGGCAGTCTCATAGATGGGTACTGCTTCACTTAACACGCAGCTGAAGACGGCTTGTTCCCCAGCGCGGACGGTGACATCCTTCAGCGGCTGCAAGAATTCCAGTCTCCATCCTGAAACAATCAGAAATGACACCATCAATCCTTTCAAAGCAAGGAAGAAATTGAGAAGTTGGGAAATTTTGGGGATTTTTTTTTTAAATCCAAGAAATACAGGTAGTCCTCAACCTGCAACAGTTCTTTTAGTGACCATACGAAGTTACAACAGTGCTGAAAAAGGGACTTATGATCATTTTTCAAACTTATGACCATTGTAGCATCCACATGATCAAATTCAGATGCTTGGCAACTAACTCATATTTATGACAGTCGTAGGGTTCCAAGGTCAAAAAATGGGGTAAAAGTCAATTAACATGTCTTACTTAGCAACATAAATTTTGGGCTCACTTATGGTCGTAAGTTGAAGACTACCTGTACATGAAAATGGATCCTATTTCCTGGCTGTATTGCTAACTGGTAAAGTATCGTGGCTGCTATATATGTTTAATGTGGTTACTGCTGCTGTTTTTTATTATCTTAAAATGTTTTTAGTATTTTAATTGTGACTTTTTTTTAAATTGTAAGCTATCCACAGTTATTGACTGAGATGGATAGCTATAGAAAAGTAGTCCTCCACTTAAAGAGTTCGTTTAATGACCACTTGAAATTACAATGGCACTGGAAAAAGGGAATTATAAAGACACAAGAACAGTTTTTTCCCAAACGCCATCACTCTGCTAAACAAATAATTCCCTCAACACTGTCAAACTATTCACTAAGTCTGCACTGCTATTAATCTTCTCATCGTTCCCATCACCCATCTCCTCCCACTTATGACTGTATGACTGTAACCTTGTTGCTGGTATCCTTAAGATTTATATTGACTGTTTCCCTATGACTATCATTAAGTGTTGTACCTTATGATTCTTAACGAATGTATCTTTTCTTTTATGTACTCCGAGAGCATATGCACCAAAACAAATTCCTTTTGTGTCCAATCACACTTGGCCAATAAAGAATTCTATTCTATTCTATGACCATTTTTCACATTTAACAACCATTGCAGCATCCCCATGGTCATGTGATCAGAATGCTTGGCAACTGATTCATATTTATGACGGTTGCACTGTCCCGGAGTCACAGGATCCTCTTTTGTGACCTTCTGACAAGCAAACTCAATGGGGGAAACCAGATTCACTTAATAACAGTGTTATTAATTTAACAACTGCAGTGATTCCCTTAATAAATGTGGCAAGAAAGGTGACAGAACTATCTCGCTTAGCAACAGGAATTTTGGGCCCAGTTGTGGCCGTAAGTTGAGGACTACCTGTATCTGATTGTCTCATGCAGCAAGATATTTGATTGTCACCTTTTACGGTCAAGAAAGCAGACGTGACCACATCGCTCGCTTGAAAGGTCACCCTGCAGCTGTCTTGGACTTTGAGGTTCTTTAGAAGCAGAAGATGGCGAAGCCCATTTTCAAAATAAACCAGTTCCACGTTTTCAGATGTTTTTGCCGGTACATCATCGATTAGCCAGTTATAATTGTAGATTTCTGGTTTGGAAAGATAACACTCAAAGAGGGCTTCCCCTCCTTCCATCGCATCCACGTTCTCGAGGCCCTGGATGACTGTGTTCTTGGCTGTTAGGACAAAAAATAATAATGGAATTAATAATAAAAAAGGCCTCAATCCCTGACTTTCCCATCATATGGGCAGTCCTCGCCTTGCAACTGTTTGTTTAGTGACCATCTGAAGTTACAACAGCCCGAAAAATTGACTTAGGACTGGTTCTCACACTTACGACTGTTGCAGCATTCCCACGGTCACATGATCAAAATTCAGGTGCTTGGCAGCTGACTCATAGATATGACAGTTGCAATGTCCTGGGTTCATGTGATCACCCTTTGTGACTTTCTCAGACAGCTTCCGATTAGCAGAGTCAATGGAAGAAACCAGATTCATTTAACTGCAGTGTGATTACCTAACAACTGCAGTGATTCACTTAACAACCATGGCAAAAAAGGTGATAAAATGAGGCATGACTCATTTAAAAACAGCCTTACTTAGCAACAGAAATGTTGGGCTCAACTGTAGTTGTAGATTGAGGACTACCTATATAGCATTTAAATTAGCTGGAAATAATAAGAATAAGTATTATATATTATATGTATAATATATATTTATATACATTTAATATAAATTATGCATATAGTTTATATATTATATATAAAAAGTATGAGTTACATATACACACACATACATATTATATATATAATGTATAATATTACATATATTACATATATAACATAACTGGATATTATATTGATACAATATATAAAATATAACAATAATAAGACCTTAGACGGATTGCAAACTTGATTCGTTTGCAATGCTTTATATTCAAAAAATGAAGTGACCAACATCTTTAGCTGAAATTCAACTTTTATTTTGATATACCAGTAGGTTAAGTTTTGGAAAGGAGAAAGGGTTTTTATAGGAATAAGTTGTGATTTAGGAGATTCTACAGAGAGAATCAAACATGATATATTTTTTTTAATAAAGTGGAAATTTACTTGCATGGTTACAACCTCTGTGAATTTTTTAAACCTTCTTCTCTATGGAGTAGTCGCCAATTAGGATCGTAATATTGTAAGGAAGAATTAATTACACACTAAGATTTGGCTCTGCTGGATTTCAACAAGGGCAAGAGAAGGGTTCAAATCATGCCAAAAACTTCCCAAAATTGTATGTGATAATAAATTAAAATAAAGGTGAACTCTGCAGGTGTCTTGCCTGGGACACAAGGAAGTGATAACAGGCTGCACATGTTGCTTTGGTACCCATGGTGATTTCCTCTTTAATTACAGGTAGTCCTTGACTTACAATCATTCATTTAGTGACTGTTCGAAGTTACAATGGCACTGAAAAAAGTGACTTATGACCTCTTTTCACATTTACAACCATTGCAGCCATGGTCTCATGATCAAAATTCAGGCACTTGGCCACTGACTCATATTTACGACGGTCGCAATGTCCTCAGGTTCCCCTTTTGCAATCTTCTGACAAGCAAAGGCAATGGGGAAATCTGATGCATCTAATAACTATGTTACTAATTTAACAACTGCAGTGATTTGCTTAGCAACTTTAAAAAGAAAGGTTGTCAAATGAAGAAAAACTTATTTAACAAATATCTCGCTTAACCACATAAATTTCGTAGGTCAAGGACTGCCTGTATGTTTTTCAGATGCCATAGAAAATGTTTCTGTAAGGAACTGTGAATAATGCCAATGAAATTCAAGCCTACAACATTTATTTATTTATGTCCCACCTTCATTATTCTTTTATAAACAACTCAAAACAGTTAACATATTGTAATACTCCTTCTTCCTCCTATTTTCCCCACATCAACAACCCTGTGAAGTAAGGTGGAACTAGAACTCAAGCTTAATGGTGATTGGTCCAAAGATACCCACCCATCTTGTGTGCCTAATGCAGGACTAGAATTCACCATCTCCTGGGCTAAAGTTCCCCAGTTCCTCCCCTAAAGGAGGACTAAAACTCACAGTCTCCCAGTTTCTAACTTGGTTCCTTAACCTTTACTTGATCTTGGCTGGTGCAGAAACTGTAAGCATGTGGTACAGTTATGTTTTTTTAATGTCCATAATAAAAGACATAATTTGGTCTTTTTTTTTATTATCACAAAGCTTTACTCAAAATGACTTTATTTAAAAATGGGCAGATGTTTTTTTACAGAGTTCAAAAGAACCCGACAGCCAAGCATTAAAAAAATATAATGCAAATAATAAAATCATTAAAAATATTAAATAATCTCAGAACAGTAGACGAGCCAGATAATAAAGCATATTTCATAAAATATGCCTTTCAAAAGCTTCAGCTCCAAGTAACAGCAGATGACCATTAAGTTTGCAGTTTCACAGAGCAATTACAAAATGTTTTAGGCTGCTCAAATGCATTGCTGAGTTATCCTTACAACAGCCCTGTAAGGTAGGCCAGGATTCCTGTTCTCCTACTGTGTATAAAACAACTGAATTGCTGATGTTAACATGTGCTAAGAACATGCGTCACCTCAAAATTCTCATTGATCATCTGAATTTCTCTGTGAAAAGTAAGAGCCTAAAAATTTAATATGAATGCTTACCAATAGAAGAAAATATTTGTGGCTTGGGTTTGAACTGTGGGGTCTTTGGTGCTCTCAGAGCTTTATTGTTTACTTGCAGACATTTCACGATCCAACTAGGTAACAGCATCAGTGTTAGAAGGGAGTGAGGTTCTAGCTTCTAGCACTGATGATGTTATCTAGTTTGGTCGTGAAATGTCTGCAAGGAAACCACCAAGCCCAAAGAGCATCAAGGACCGCACAGTCCTCCTCTCTGCAAACTGACCTCCCTTCTAGCACTGATGATGTAATCAAATTGGTCATGAAACATCTGCAAGAAAACAACCAAGCTCAGAGAGCCTGCATGAAAGTTTATGTTCTTACAAGGTTTTCCTGTTCCCCAACACCGGCTATAAGCGAACCCCTTTGTAAAGATCAAATTTCCCCTTGCTCTTTGATCTCCAAAAGCTAGTCGCTTAACCGGTGAAACGACTTTGCCTCCAGAAGTTGCTCCAACACTGGAGGCTTTTAAGAAGAGATTGGACAACCATTTGTCTGAAATGGTATAGGATCTCCTGCTTGGACAGGGGGTTGGGCTAGAAGACCTTCAAGGTCCCTTCCAACTCTGTTATTCTGGTATTAGTCACCAAAAGGAAGTTGGTTTGGCCCTCGTGTCAGCTGCGGCGTTCACATGATCATCTTCTTCCATTGTGGCTGACCTCACCTTGAACGTCAAGCATGGCCACCACTTTGGTGCCTCCAGCTTCACAAGAGTAAATCCCCGTGTCACAAGGGAAAGTCGGCTTGATTTTCAATTTGGCCACGTTCCAGTCCTGCTCAACCACAATTCGCTGGCCATCTTCTCGAAGAGGTTGATCGTCCTTCTTCCAGATGGCCTGCACTGGCCGAGAATACTGGCAGATGAATTCCGCGGTCCCGTCTTCTTCCAGAGTTAGGTCCTGCATGGGGCTGACCACCTCAATGGTCGGATCTGTCAACCGATAGGTCAGGTGTTAGTGCAGGCTTGGGGGAATATTTATGGAAACTTTTTTGCTTTTAAAGAAGGACTCTCAGCGGGTTGTGTGAAAGCAGGGATCAGAAGCACTCTTTAGTTTGCTAAGATGCTTTAATGCTTGTTTGGCTCAGCGATGAAAATGATAAAAGCATGTAGGTTAGCTAAGGAGGCAGCAGATCATTGGTGACTGAATGACTGAAAGCAGGTTTGCCTAATTTAGAAACTGCTAATTTAGAAACTCTCCAGAGGTGTAGACTGCAACTCCCAGAATTCCTCAGCCAGCCTGGAGATTGCAGAGAATTCTGGAAGCTGAACTATTGAGGAAGTTGGTCAGGTTAAGTCCTTTTTCCTAAAATCATAGTCCTCAACTTACAATCATTTGTTTAGCAATCATCCAAAGTTACAACGGCACTGAAAAAAGTGACTTGGCCGGTTTTCACACTTACGATCATTGCAGCATTGCAGTCATGTGATCAAAATTTAGGTGCTTGGTATTTATGATGGTTGCAGCATGCTGGGGTCACATGATCACCATTTGAGACCTTCCCAGTCAGCTTTTGACAAGCAAGGTCAATGGGGAAAGATTCAGTTAGCAACCACACGATTCATTTAACTGCAATGATTCGCTTAACAACCATGATAAATCGGTCATAAAATCGGTCAGGATTCACTCAACAATCACCTTTCTTAGCAATGGAAATTCTGGTCACAATTGTGGTTATAAACTGAGGATTATCTACAGACAAAGTTACACCTGTAGTAGTTACTGTGCTCAGATGGATATTTAAACATCTCTGAAAATCTCCCATTTGCATCACCTTGGCCTGTAGCTGTAGTTTATTATTAATTAAATTATTAAATATTATTAATTAAATTTGTATGCTGTCCATCTTGTATCAAGCGACCCTATTCGTGACTGGCTCATTTGCAGATGATAACCACCAAACAAGATTGAACTGAAAGCTATTTTGTTGGAATTGTTTCAGCTGCCCTACAAAAGATTGCAAAAGCACCTAAAACCAGATACGTATTTATTTTATTTATTAAACCTTTATGCCGCCAGTATTTATGACAATTCAGCAGATCCAACACAGGGAATCACCAGATGCTCCTAAATCTATTATATGCTGTTGTAAGTTTTCCAGGGTCACTTTAGAATAGCGAGACAGGCAGCATATAAATTTAAGAATAAATAAATATCTTTCAAGGACAGTGAGTAAGGTGCAGGATTGTGCTTAAGGTAGTGGTGCCTAGTGGTTAATACATTCCTTCCAGGAGCTGTTTCGCAGGAATTGGTTAGGGGTCCAGTGACACAAGGAACAAGCGTAGCATGGTGGTCGCCTGACATGGAAAGCCTGAAATACCTTTGATTAATAATTTAGCCGAGGATATCAGAGAACCCACTCGGAAGGTCACTGTTCCTGAATCATTGAGACCCAGGTCTTTTAAGATCAGCTTGTGAATGGTCCCATCTTGCACCGAGATTTCATTTGCAGTGCTGTTGTGAAGAGGCGAGCCGTCCAACCACCACTGTGCATTTTGTGTTCCGGATCGGGAGAGCTCGCAGGTAAAAGTAGCTGATTCCCCGGCAAAAATATCCGTGTTCTTTAAACCAGAAACTATCTGTGTTTCCTCTTCTGTGTAACAGAGGAAGAGAACGCACGCAACGGAGGTGTAAAAATGGACCATCTTTGTGTTTCTACTCATCTGACAACATGAATCGTTTCGCCAGGAGAGATGTTGCAAAATTAGCACCCAAGATTAAAACTGTGCAAACTTTGCACTGAAACCTACAAGAGTACAGGAGTCCTTGACTTACACCCATTCGTTTTGCGGCCAAAGGTAATAATGGCACTGAAAAAAGGGACTTACAACTGGTCCTCGCACTTATGACCATTGCAGGATCCCTACAGTCACGTGTTTAAAATTCAGATGCTTGTAAACTAGTGTCCCAGCATCATGCGATTACCCTTTGTGATCTTCCCAGTTGGCTTCTGAGAAGCAAAATCAATGGGAAAAGCTGGATTCACTTAATGACTGTGTGATTCACCTAACAATCATGGCAAAAAAAAAACACAAATCAGATGCACCTCATTTAACAACTGCCTTGCTTAACAAAGGTATCAATTGTGGTTATAAGTCGAGGACTACCTGTCAGCATATCCCAGAAATTATCTTTTTTATTTCTATTCTGATTTTTCACATAGCTGGCAAGATACAGCTCTCAGCTAACTAATAGACTCAACCAAGAAATCAACTCGACAAGAAGACTAAAATTACTTTTATTCATGTTGATTTATAACAACAGGATCTTGAAAAATCTGGCTATGCTTTACCAAAGGTGTCCCCACCTTGGTTCCCCCCTCCCCCTTGGCCACCAGGCAGTGTGAGTGGCTGGCCAGTGCATGCATGTGTGCACGCGCACACACACACGCACACACTTGTGCTAATGCTGCCATGAGCGTCGTGTGGGCGCTAGTGTTGCCATGAACTTCACGTGGGTGCGAGCATTGCTGCAAGCGTCATGCGGCGCTAGTGTCCTTGCAAGCTGGCGGTCCCATTTGCGTTGCACGCAAGCAGACTTGTGGTCCTGTCTGCGCTTGCGCAGGCATGAGTAAAGGTGCCTGCCCCTTTCCCCCGGGCCACCAACCCGGAAAAGTTGGGGACTCTGCTTCATGTCTCCCCTTATATTCATGTGAATTAGAGAGAGTGTCAACGTGAATCTTTTGCAAACATGTTTTTGTTTTCGACTGAAACTATATTTTCCTCCTTGCTGCTTTCCTAACAGATCTGGCCTAACTCTATAAAGGTCACCTTCCTTATTTTCCACAGCATCTCATCAGCTCCTTAAAACACTTTTAGCAAAAGTGGACTGCAATAAAATAATGAGAGTTTCCATTTGGTCATTCACTGAACAAATAAAATACACACATCCATGGATGCAATTTTTTTAGCCACAATATGGAATGTTCTTCCTTCTTCTTTTTTTGCACTTTCCCTCCCTCCCAAATGCTAATCAGGCCTCATGCTGCTTAACTTTTCAAAATCATCCAAAATCATACATTAATCTTTTTTTAAAAGCAATCTCACACCAGAACTGCAGAAGTAAACTGCAGTAAGCATCCTACATATTAGTCATCTATACAACAAGGTGGCCTACACGCCAAAGAGATATTTTGTTTAGGATCATTCATTTTTTCAGATCCACTGAACTCCCTGGTGACAATGTTAGAAAGATTGATTTGCTTCCAAACCTTATTTAATAACAGGAAAAGGCACAAAACAGATGCATGAGTTCCGTTTTTATGTATAGAAATAACCTTAAAAGGAAACAACTTGAAAATAAAGAGGAATTCTCTGGTCTATGTAGCAATGGAATAGCCTGTCTTGAGGTCCACTGATTAATTGCTATCCCTGACAGGAAATTTCTCCTTATTTCTAGGCTGGAGCTCTCTTTGATAATCTTCTACCCGTTGCTTCTAATCCTTTCCTCAGATGCTTAGGAGAATAGAATTATAGAGTAACCGAGTTGGAAGAGACCTTAGAGGTCTTCTAGTCCAACCCTCTGCTCGAGCAGGAGATTCTATTCCATTTTGGAAAAATGGCTGTCCAATCTTATCTTAAAAAACTGCAAGTGTTGGAGCACCCACAACTTCTGGAGACAAGCCATTCCACTGATTAATTGTTCTCACTGTCAGGAAATTTCTTTTTAGTTCTAATTTAACTGAATCTCTCCTTGATTAGTTTCAATTTGTTGCTCCTTATCCTGGCTTCAGATGTTTTGGAGAAAAGGTTGACCCTCTCTTCTTTCTCGCGGCCACTCAAATATTGGAAGATTGCTATCATGCCACCCCTAGTCATTCTCTTTGTGAGACAGTTCCTGCAACCATCCATCATGTGCTTTACTCCCCTAAACAAAAATCATTATCTTTGTTGCTCTTCTCTGCACTTTCTAGTCTCAATCTGTTTTTGTAATTTGGTGACCACAAAAGGACACAACATTCCAACTGTGGTGTAACCAGTGCAGTACAAAGCAGCCCTAACACTTCCAGAGATCTTGATACTATCCCTCCGTTGACAAGTTTGACAACATAAAATCAACCGGCTGCAGCATTTACAAAATACAGGTAAGAATTAGGAGCGTACCTGGTATATATACCGAGGCTGTGGACAGCTCATCCCCAGTGCTGCATGTATACGATCCACAGTCCTCCGGTTCCAAGTCATAGATGATCAGCTCAACCGTGGGGCCTTTCTGCTTCATCTCGTACTTGGCACTGGGCTGCAGAATGAGGGATCCTTTCCGCCACTCGACAGGAGTGTTGGGACTTGAGATTTTGCCACACAGGACAGCTTTCCCTCCGGTTTCTGACTCAATGTTTTGCAAGCCTTCTTCAAAGAAGACGGGTAACACTACCAGGGAGAAATGACACAAGTGTTATGATGCCTCTGATGCCCTTTTCAGACATTTAAACAATACCTCTACAGGTATATATGCCTTATTTTGAGATGCTTCTGACATAAAAAACTCTAAAGGCATACTACAGGTGGTCCTCGACTTATGACCTCAACTCAGTCCCATATTTTTGTTGCTAAGTGAGACATATGAGTTTTGCCCCATTTTATGACTTTTTTGCCACAGTTATTAAATGAATCACCACAGTTGTTAAGTTAGTAACATGTTTGTCGAGTGAATCTGGCTTCCCCTTTGATTTCACTTGTCAGAAAGTCATAAAAGAGGGTCATGTGACCATGGAACACTGCAATCATCACAAGTATGAGTCAGTTGCCAAGCGTCTGAATTTTGATCACGTGAATGCTGCAACAGTTATAAGTGTGAAAAATGGTCATAAGTCATTTTTTTCAATAATGTTGAACTATCACTAAATGAACATAAAATTTAAAATATAAAATACAAGATTAAAATATGTACAAATTAAATAGATCTTGCCCAGAAGCTAGCAACATCAATTGTGTTCTGTTATGCTGCCATGAGGTCCTTAAGTCTACGCCGATCAGGACCCAAAAGGCAAGTATATATATATGTGTTGTTGTCTGAATGTCACCACAATCGCAAAGAGCAGAAGCAACCAGATAGCCCCATTTGTGCAGAGTGTTTCTGAATCTTGAGGTACCTGTGTGCAGTCTACAGTTTACAACCATCTGCTTAGCACCAAAGTTAATAAAAGTTATAACAACACTGAAAGGAGTGATGAATGACTGGTTCCTGCACTTATGACAGTTGCAACATCCATACCAAATTTGTGTGCTTGGCAACAGGCAAGTATTTAAAATGGTTGCAGCATCCCAAGGTCACGTGATCCCCATTTATGATCTTCCTAGCTGGCTTCCAACAAGCAAAATCGATGGGAGAAGTCACATTCACTTAATGACTACTTGATTTACTTAACAGCCTCATTGGTTCACCTAACAGCCATGACAAAAAAGATTATAGAATAGGTGTGACTCACTTAACAACTGCCAAGCTTAGCAATGAAAATCCTGGTACCATTTGTGGCTGTAAACTATAATTCCCAGCTAATTCATACAATGGAGAGAATTATTCCAAGAAAGCAAATGCAGCTACACATAAAGGAGGAAGTCACTAAATGAAACATGGCCCCTCCCAAGGAAAATGTTGCAATATTTTCAGGATCAGACTCAATAAGATCAACAAGAGTTAAAGATTTAACTATATATTCTTTTATTTACATTAGGCATTCTATATTCACTGAATATTCACAGATAGAAGCAAGGGAAATGGTGTAGGTAGCTCCTTATATATACAATGGGTGGAGCTATATGTGGGAGTGGTGAATTATGAATACATTAAGAAGTGAAGAATAAGTTAACCCCTGATACCCTGTCTGTACACTATTTACACATTGGAGAATAAGGCATTTATATCTGACAAATCCCCCTCTAAATGCCGATTCGTTATACAACACCAGTTACATTCAGATTCAGGACAATACAAAACATACAACTTTGAGGTTAAGTATTTATGCTGTTTAGAAGGTAAAGGCTTCGTTAATATATCAGCTAATTGTTCTGAAGTGTCGCAATGCACTGCTTTAATAAATCCATCCTGAGATAATTGTCTCACATGTTTAAATTTTATATCTATATGTCTGGATCTTTGTCCAATGGCATCAGATCTAGATATTTCAATGGCTGCTTTATTGTCTTCATGCATAACAAAAGGCAGAGCAGGTTTTTTCCAGACATCTGAAATTAAATCATTAAACCATACAAGATTATTTGCGGCCTTGGATAAACAAACATATTCCGCTTCTGTTGTTGAAGTAGCTACTAGTTCTTGTTTACCAGTGTACCAGTAAACTGGACAGTCATTTAAGAGGAATACATAACCGGATGTGCTTTTTCTGCATGAGGTGTCTCCAGCCCAATCTGCATCTGCATAACACGTAAGCTTTGGTTCTTTAATATCATTAGGTTCTAACATTAAACAAAAGTCTAGTGTACTTTTTAAATATCTTAAAATTCTTTTAACAGCTTCCCAGTGGTACATTGTTGGTTTGCTGACATGCCTAGATAATAAATTGAGTGGTAAAGCGATGTCCGGTCTAGTCCAATTAGATATGTAAAGGAGTGAACCTATGATTGATCTATAGAATGTATTGTCCTTGAACTCGGGAGAAGATTCATCAGAATTCCTTAGAAAGTCAGTTTGCATAGGGGTATCACAAGGTTTGGCATTGTTTAAGTTGCATTTATTTAAAAGATCTATGATCTTATCTCTCTGGGTAAGTTTGAATCCCCTTTTTGTCTTATTAATTTGGACACCAAGGTATTTGTTTACCTTGCCTAAAGATTTCAATGAGAAATGTTCATTTAGTTTAGTTACAAAAGTTTCTCTTCTTTCTTTATGTTTTCCTATGTATAAAATGTCATCCACATAAATCAATACAAATTCAATGTAATCATCACCCCTCTTGACAAAGAAACAATTATCAGCAGTGGTAGCGTTGAAGTCCATGGTCTTAAGTACTTTTACTAAACAATCATACCACCGTTTACCAGATTGTTTTAGCCCGTATAAACTCTTGTTTAACAACCAAGTCTCATTTTTGTTTGTGTATGGACTATGAGGTGCTCTCACGTATATTTCTTTATCTAATTTTGCGTGTAGGTACGCAGTCTGTATGTCATATTGGAATACATCTAGATTGAGTGCTGAAGCTACCACTAGAGCTGTTTTGACACTCTCTGTTCTTACAGTGGGGGAATACGTGTCAGTATAGTCCTCTGGATATTTCTGTGCATAACCCTGTGCAACCAATCTAGCTTTGTATAGAGTATTTCCTCCCTCTAAATTCTTAATTTTATATATCCATCTGGTACCAATAATTGTCTTATCTTTAGGTGCAGATGCAGGTGTAAATACATTTAGTCCTTGTAAACTTTCCATTTCTTTCTTCATTGCTAATTCCCATTTTTCTTTTTCTTCGTGAGGAAGTTTTAACACTTCCTCGTATGTATTGGGTGTTGTTGGTTCACCATTCATGTGCATTACATAATCCTTGTATTTATTTGGCATTTGATTTCTGGTGTTTCTAATGATTTTCTCGGGTTTACTATCGTTATCATGCAAATATCTTGCTTCCTTTTTTGTTAGTGTATCTGTCTTTATTTTGAGTTGGCTATTTGTCCAAGTTTTGGTTTTGTTTTTATATTTGTTGATATTTTGTTTTTCTATAGTCCCTTTCTCATGAGATTTTGTATCTTCATGTTTATTTGGGAATATCTCATTAAGATGTAATTTAGACCAGTTAGCTTGTTCATGGAACACAGCTGTTCTGGAGACTATAAATTTGTTGTTACTATCAATGAATCTGTATCCTTTAGTGCCAGTCTCATATCCCATAAATCTGAGTCTCCTGGACACATTTTCTCCCTTTCTTCTTAATTGTTTAGGTATGTGTACGTCTGCTGTGACTCCAAATATATGCATGTGTGCTAATTTTGGTTTTCTATCATACATCACTTCATATGGTGTCTTATTTATAATGCTGGACCATGTTCTGTTTTGTGTGTAATTTGAATAATGTAAGGCTTCTGACCAGAACTGTTTGCTTAAGCCAGCATCTTCCAATGTGCATCTAATCATGGTTTGTAATGTGGAATTTTTTCTCTCTGCAATCCCGTTTTGGAACGGAGAAAATGGACTAGATGTGTAATGTAACATTCCTTTGTCTTTTAACCATTGTGAGAATTCTTTAGACATGAATTCGCATCCTCTGTCTGTCATAATTTGTTTTATTTTGATGTTGTGTTGTGTTTCTATGCGTTTGTAAAATTCTTTAAATTTTTGAAATGTTTCATCTTTGTGTTTTAATGTGTAAACAAATCCATAGCGGCTATAATCGTCCACTATTGTTAGGAAGTAACGTTTCCTATAAGTGATTGATGGAGTTAATGGACCAACTAAGTCCATGTGTACTAAATCAAAAATTTTGTTAGTTGATCTGGTAGATTTTCTTGGCCTGGGACTAGTTTTTAGTTTTGTAGATTTACATACTGAGCATTCCAGATAATTTTCACAATTCTTTATTTTAACACCTTCTGCGTGTTCAGTCATTTTTTGCACTACAGGAAAACTGGCATGTCCTAACTTCCTATGCAATATGTGAGCACACTCATCATGAATTGGTTTACCTATCTTTGGCTTCTTATCGTTGTGTGCATCTGTGTGATCATGAGATATTTTACATTCATCATTGTCACTGTTGCTAACATTCTCATCATCTATTTCAATACAGTCTTCCATATTTGAATCAATGTTATGTAACCATTTTTCTTTCGTTATTAGGTAAGGTAGTCCTCCTTTAGTCACCACAGTGCCTACATTTATTTTATTCTTTTCCAAAGTTGCCTTTCCTTTTGAAAAGACGATGTTAATGTCAGAATCTCTGCTTAGTTTTATGGCACTTAATATGTTATGAGGTATTTCAGGTATTAGTAATACCCCCTCTATTTTTCCTAAACCAGGCAAGGTTACATTTCCTCTACCTAATACTTGAACCTTTTCTTGGTTAGCTACCTTAATTACAAATTTATCTTCTGCAAATGAAGACAATATACTTTTGTTATTAGTGGTGTGATTAGTTGCTCCAGAATCAATAAGCCAATTATTGTTCTCACTTTGTTGTGTGTTAGTGTTGTCTTGTTTATTTAATCCATTCAGTGAACCAGACTTTCTATCCTTTGAATTGTCTCTGCCCCCTCTATTCTCTCTGTGATTTGGTGGGCTCCTATATCTATGCCTTTCTATGGAAGGCTGTCTATAATCGTATTTGTTTCTGTATTCTGATCTATATCTTTCTTTTAAGAATTTTGGGCAATCTCTTCTATTGTGTTCCCTGGACCCACAATTATGACATTTAAATGTTCCACTATATTTTTCTTGGAAAGCTACTTTCCTATATGGTTTATGTTCTGTGTGATTGTTAGAACGATTTCTTCTAGAATTATCTTCTGTTATCAATTTGTTAGATAGGCTTTCTATGGATAAATACCCTAGATTGATTGTGTCTAAATGTGACATAAAATTGTCCCATGATGGGTCAAGTGAGTTAATAATGACACTTTTCATTGTTTGGTCTGAAATCACCTCCCCCCTCAAATGCAGTTCAGCTCTTATTTTGTTCAAAGATATTAAATGTTCACTTATGGAAACCCCTGGTTTTATCCTAGATGAAAAGAAGTCTTTAGATATCCTTGTGGTGGTGGCTACACTGTCACTGTGAAACAAATTAAACATGCATTGAATAATTTCTGAAACAGTCAAATTTGGCTTAATGCTGTGATACATTGCAGGAGACACACTAGATATTATTAAGAAAAAAGCTCTATGGTGTAAACAATCTATTTTTAGTGTCCAAGGTCTTTTTGGGGGACTAGTGATAAAAAACAGTAAGTTTTCCTTCATAAAGACAACCTGGAGCTGTTGATACCATTCTTGTAAATTAATGCCATCAACCCTTAGTTTTGGGAAGTCACTGGGTAAATTTCCGACATTATTGGGTCCATTACTTACAACCTGAGGTAGTCCGTGGTCTCGTAAATGCAGAAAATTGCAAAACGGCGTGGGGATGCTCGCTACGAGTCTGCATGATCTTCTCTCCTGTTCATGTCTTCCCGGATCGTCAGCGTAGTTTCGCGCATGCGCGATGCTCATTTCTTCTTCGGCGTCGTCGTGGAAGGTTCTCCTCACTGCGGCTTGCTCGCTCTGCTCTTCTTCAGATGAGTCGGTCTCTGGTTCGACTTTGGGGGTTCTGGCGACGGTGGCTGTTCTTCCTCTTCTATTGAAAGCGTTGGTGCTTGCTTCGGTCTGCGGCGTGGGGCGGTATCGGCAGGGCTCTCTGGGTTCCGGCGTCAGCGCTCTAGTAGTCAGGATGGGAGCGGGCAGGTCTTGAGGCATCGGCTTGCTCGTTCGCTTTTTTGGTGTCTTTTTAGTAATTTTCAGTTTTGGTCCAAATGCAGCAAAGAGCGTTTTCATCGCTGATTTTATTTGGTGTTTTGTTGGATCTTCCTCGCTTTCTGGTTCTGATTCTTCTGAGGTGTTTGAATCTTCCTTTTCGTTTTCGTTGTCCGATAATATTTTTCGCGCCAGAAATTTTGAATTGAGCTTGCTGATTGGCTCTGCTTCGTTCATCTTGGAGGCCGGTTGAAACCAAGATGGCCGCCATTCAAATTTTTGCGCGGGATCATCGTTTTTCTTCTTTGTAATGATTTTCTCCGCAGTCATATTACTCACTATTTTTGGATCTTTGGGTTTTTCATTGGTGATGTTTTTCTCTCTCGCTGCTCCGCTGTTCTTTAGCATATCTTGGAGGTCCGCGATGAGGCTTTCATCATTCTTCTGGCTTTTCAATAGTTTTAATATCTCTGACCTGAGTTCGTTATTTTCTATTTCGATTTCCTCCTGGTCATCAATTATTTCTTCGTCTTCAGTGGTGTATTCTTCGGATTCTCTCGAAATTGCATTCGTGGATTCGTTGATTATTTCTTGTTCCGTTTCCATTTCTTTGCTGTAGGCCCTGGTGTTGGGCCTATCTTTCTTAGACATTTTAAAGCCTTTTATTGAGTCAATTAACCATCCTCTGCTACCAGTTTGTTGCAATATTTTCAGGATCAGACTCAATAAGATCAACAAGAGTTAAAGATTTAACTATATATTCTTTTATTTACATTAGGCATTCTATATTCACTGAATATTCACAGATAGAAGCAAGGGAAATGGTGTAGGTAGCTCCTTATATATACAATGGGTGGAGCTATATGTGGGAGTGGTGAATTATGAATACATTAAGAAGTGAAGAATAAGTTAACCCCTGATACCCTGTCTGTACACTATTTACACATTGGAGAATAAGGCATTTATATCTGACAGAAAAGTAAGAGGATAGAAGTGTGGGACCCTGGATGCTCTCTGAGCTTGGTTATTTTCTTGCAGATATTTTATGATGCAACTAAGTAACATCATCAGTGTTAGAAGGGAGTGGGGTTTGCAGAGAAGAGGAGGAGGAGGAGGACTGGGGTCCTTGGTGCTCTTTGGGCTTGGTGGTTTTCTTGCAGACATTTCACGACCAAACTAGGTAACATTATCAGTGCTAGAAGTGAGAACCTTACTCCCTTCTTACACTGATGATGTTACCTAGTTGGGTTGTGAAATGTCTGCAAAAAAACAATCAAGCTCAAAGACCACCAAGGGTCCCGCAGTCCTCCTCCTTCCATTCTGCAACCCTCCCTTCCCTTCTATCACTGATGACATTACTTAGTTGGGTCATGAGATGTCTGCAACAAAACCACCAAGCTGAGAGAGCACCAAGGACCCCATTGTTCAACCCCAAGCTACAATACTCTCTTCTATGGAAGACAGATGTCACTGGAACTCGCCCAGCTTTTCTTACCTTTGACCTTCACTGTGGCAGTGGTCTGCTGGTCTCCTGAATCACAGGTATAGTCGCCATCGTCCTGAATTTCCAGATCATAAATGAGAAGCTCGGCAAAATTCCCTTCTTGTCTGATCTCGTACTTCTCACTCGACTGAAGCTTCTTGTTTCCTTTTCTCCACACCACAGGTGACATCGGCTTGGACAACTCACAACACAATGACACAGTGTTTCCTACTTCAACCTCCTTGTTTTGCAGACTTCGCTTGAAGAGCACTGGCAGAGCTGAAAGAGCAGGCAGACACTAAAAGAGACCTTGTTGAGTGAAAGCCCATCAACCACAATACAGAATAACAGAATGGGAAGGCACCTTGGAGGCCTTCTAGTCAGACCCGCTCCTCAGGCAGGAGACCGTATATCATTTCAAATAATTGTCCAATCTCCCGTTTAAAAGCTCCATTAATGGAGCATCCACAACTTCTGGAGGCAAGTCATTCCACTGATTAACTGTCCTCACTGTCAGGAAATTTCTCCTTAGTTCTAGGTTGCTTCTCTCCTTGATTAATTTCCATCCATTATTTCTTGCCCTGCTCTCAGATGCTTTAGAGAATAGAATCATAAAATAACAGAGTGGGAAGGTACCTTGGAGGTCATCTAGTTCAACCCCCTGCTTAAGCAGGAGACCCCATACCATTTCAGACAAATGACTGTCCAATTTCTTCTTGAGAGCCTCCAGTGATGGAGCACCTCCAATTCTTCCCAAATGCAGAATAGTAGAAAATATTGTTTTTTTTCTTTTTTACCTATACGGGCAGTCCTCTGCTTACAATCACTCATTTTGTGAATGTTCAAAGTTACAACAGCACTGAAAAAAAAGGGACTTGCAATCAGTCCTCATGCTGACGACCATCTTGATAGGCCTCAACTACAATTGGAGCTAGAACTTCTGTTGCTAAGCAAGGTGGTTGTTAAGTGAGTCAGGGCCAATTTTATGACCTTTTTACCCTGGTTATAAAGCAAATCACTGCAGATGTTCAGTGAATCACACAGTTGTTAAGCAAATCAAGCTTCTGCCATTGACTTTGCCTGTCAGAAGCCACAAATGGAGATTATATGGCCTGGGACAGTGGGACACTGCAACCGTCAGTTGCCAAACATCTGAATTTTGATCACATGACCCTGGGGATGCTGCAACAGTCTTAAGTGTGAAAAATGGTCCTAAGTCGCTTTTTTTCAGGTTTATTGTAACTTTGAAAGATTGCTAAATGAATGGTTGTCATTCATGGAATACCTGTATAGTTTCCATATACATAAACGTGCTGAAAAAATACCATCAAGCAGTACGCTATCTTAAATCCTGAAACATTCAACAAAATGGTAAAACAGTAAACCAGAATAAAATCTCCAAAGGTGAAATGGACGGAGGAAGAGAGAGAAATAGGATCTACAATAAGTGGGGCAGGAGATGAGGTGAAGAAGAATGAAGTGACAAGTGAGAAGAATTAACCAGTGGAATGGCTTGCCACCAGAAGTTGTGGATGCTCCATTGCTGAAGGTTTTCAAAGACAAGATTGGGCAATCATTTTTCCAGGAGGATATCAGGACTCCTGCCTTGGACAGAGGGTTAGACTAGAAGACCTCCAAGGTCCCTTCCATCCCTATGATTCTATTATTTAACTCAATAGTTCTCCAATGGCTACACTCACCTTTAACTTTTAGTTTGGCAGTGGTTTTCTTGTCAGCTGCACTGCAGATATATTCTCCTGAGTCTTCTGGGACCACATCATGGATGATCAAAATGTAGGCATTGCCTTCAGTTTTGACTTCAAACTTCTGGCTGGGCTGGATCATGGATGATCCCTTTCTCCACTCCACTGGGATCCCAGGTTTGGAAAGCTCACAGCGGAAGGTTGCCATGCTGTTTTCGGTTACTTCTGCATTCTCCAGCTTTTTTAGGAAGGTTACCGGTGCAGCTACAGAGAGGGAAAAGGGACTTCTGTTGAACATATAGACCATAAAAGTCATCTCCAATGTACAGATAGATAGTCCTCAACTTGCAATAATTCATTTAGTGACAATTCAAAGTTACAACGGCTCAGAAAAAAGTTACTTATGACCATTTTGCATATTGCAGCATCCCTTAAGGTCACATGATCAAAATTCAGATGCTAGACAACTGCCTCCTATTTATGATGGTTGCAGAGTCTCAGGGTCATGTGATCACCTTTTGCAACCTTCTGACAAGCAAAGTCAATCGGGAAGCCTGATTCATTTAACAAATGTGCTACTAACCGAATAACTGTAGTGATTCATTTAACAACTGTGCCAAGACAGGTCATAAAATGGGGCAAATCTCACTTAACAAATGTCTCACTTAACAACAGAAATTTTGGGCTTAATTATGGTTGTAAGTTAAAGACTACCAATACAATATACAGGACTGTATGTATAAGGACTGTAATTACTAACTAATAGATTAAGAGTTGAAAAGGACTTTGTAGGTCATCTAGTTCAACCCCCTGCCCAAGAAGGAGACCCTACACCATTTCTGACAGAGGGTAGTTCAGTCTCTTCTTGAAAGCCTCCAGTGATGAAGCTCCCACAACTTCCGAAGGCAACTTCTGTTCCATGGGTTGATGGTTCTGTCAGAAAATTTCTCCTTATTTCTAGGTTGCTGTTAATGGCCACTGAAGTTCGCAGAGAGCATCTATGAACACCAACAGGCCATCAGAAGATACAATGAAACTCCTTAATTGGACACAGTAATTGGAAAATTGACAGCATCCTAGAACAAGCCAAGTCCAATACCGCTAAAGAGTTCCTGCAAGCCTGGCACTCAGACAAATGGGCCATCAACAGGCACATTGAAATGAAGAATGTTTACACACCATTCAAAATCAAAAATTAAAAAGGTAAAAGATCAGCACCCCTCCTTGCCAAAATCAACACCCAGATGAGCAGAGATTAACACCAAGACTGACACTAGACCAACAGTCAAGAAGTAAATAATACCCCAATCAAGAAACTACCAACTCAGGCAAACAAGCTAACAGTAAATAATAATCTAATCAAGGAATCACCAAAAACATTCCCACCAATACTGACAGGGCAATACTGCATATAGAGAGACAGAAAACCCCACTCCCTTCTAGAACTGATGATGATGGTACCTAGTTGGATCATAAAACATATGCAACAAAACTTAGAGAGCACCAAGGACCCCACAGTTGTTCTCTTCCTGCTCCTGCTCCTCCTTTTCCTCCTCCTCCTCCTCCTCTCTTGTGGTTGCCAACGTCATCTTAATATTTTTGACCTACATCTTCCCATGGATGTCCCTGTGGAAGATCAAGGGCCATCTGAGCCGTTGACTAACTTACTTTGCACCAATAACTGAGCCTGCGTTGAATTCTGACCAACTTGGAAACTGACAGTGCCGGAGTCTTCAAGGGTGACTTTTCGGAGAACGAGGGTGTGAATTTTGCCTTCCACGCCAATTTGGTTCATTTCATTGGATTGCAGAGGCACACCTGCCAAACTCCATTGCAGGTTTTTGGCCTTCTCGTGAGAAACCACACAGCGAAATGCAGCATTCTCTCCTTCCAGAACGGTGAGGTCTTTTAATTTTTCTTCTATGGTGGCTGGTATTTCTACAATTGAAAGAGAGAACTTTTTATTTCATTTGTTTCTCTATGAATTTACATCCCACTACATCCTACTGTTACATCCCAGAGTTTATTTGTATTTTGCAGATATTTCATGACCCAACTAAATATCAACGGCAGGGGTGAAATGCTCCCAGTTTGGACCGTATCAGACAATCCGGTAGCGATGGTGGCGGGTGGTTCGGAGAATTGGTAGCGATGGTGGCGGGTGGTTCGGAGAACCGGTAGTGATGGCGTCGCAAGGCTCCGCCCATCCGCCCAGTTGTCATTACTTCTTGGTTTTAACCAGGAAGTAATGTGTTTTTTAAGTAATGTGTTTTTATTGTTTTACTATTGGTTCTCTGGAACCGGCAGTTAAAAATGCTTTAAAAAGTAAAAGAAAAGGAAGAAAGAAATGCACCTAGAAACACTTATAAACCGCTTTTGGAAAATAACTTAAAATGTGTTCTAAATGGGAAAACAGCAGCATGGCTATTGATCTGAAAGCTGCTTTCTGAAATCCTACTATCACTTACAAGAGAACAATGCCATTATTAAGCGAACCTGGAAAAGTGAGACTTGCTCCGATTTCTATCCGTTGCATATAACTTTCCCTCTGGTCTTTTTCCTGCCATTGGTTACAAGCCTACAACTTTCCTCTTTCTGGTGCAATTGATTTGCTCCTGGTGATCACCCCCCCCCCACAAGGTTAGAAAAGGGGCGGATTGGAAGACGCAGTTTCTTCCGATCCAAGACTTACGGTAGAAGCCTGAAACCCCCAAACTTCTGTTGTTGCTCTTTCTTTGGGAAACACTATAATGAAGCCGCTTCTCAGCAGCCTCCTGCAGCTCCAGTCTCGAGGATCTGTTTCAGTGAATGTTACCCTCCATTTAGCCACTTCTGCAAGACTTGATCATCTCCAGTTAGCTTTCCTTGTCAAGCGAGAATTTTCCCCCAAATGTTCGGTTTGCTCCAGTTCTCTTATATGCTCTTTCTAAACTCCCTTCCAGATATGTGGTGCAATCTTTGGGGAAAATCTTTTGAGGCAGAAGAAAACATCTCTTTTGCAACTTGGATTCTTTTTCCAAGGTAGTGTTTCTCAACCTTGTCCACTTTCAAGATGTGGGGACTTCAACTCCCAGAATTCCCTAGGGACTGGGAAACTCTGGGAGTTGGAGTCCATATATCTTAAAGTAGCTGAGGTTGTGAAGCCCAGTATTAAAAGGTCCAAATATGCCTGTAAAGCAGGGGTGAAATCAAGCAGGTTCTGAGAACCAGCAAATGGCACCTCTGGTTGGCCCCAGAGTGGAGTGGGAATGGAGATTTTGCAGGATCCTTCTCCTGGAATGGGTAGGGAATGGAGATTTTGCAGGATCCTTCCCCTGCCACGTCCACCAAGCCATACCATGCCCACCAAGCCATGCCCACAGAACCAGTAGTAAACAAAATTGGATTTCACCACTGATCAACGGTGCTGCAAGAGAGTAGTGATTATGGAGAGGAGGAGGAGGAGGGGGGCGGTCCTTGATGCTTTTTCAGCGTGATGATTTTCTTGCAGACATTTCATGACCCAACTAGTTAAGATGATCAGTATTGCAAAGAGTGGTGATTGTGAGGAGGAGGGGGAGGAGGAGGAGAATTGTTGGTCCTTAGGGCTTTCTGAGCTTTGTTGTCTTCTTGCAGATGTTTCATGATCCAACTAGGTAACATCATCACATCTGCAAGAAAACATCTGCAAGAAAACAATGAAGCTCAGAGAGCACCAAGAACTCACAAATGTCCTGTCCTCCTCCTCCTCCATAAACCCCACTCCCTTCTAGCACTAATGATGTTACCTAGTCGGGTCATGTAATATCTGCAAGAAAACAACCAAGCTCAGAGAGTCTCAAGGACCCTACAAATAAGTATATAAAATAAAGCAGCTAGTTTGAAACATTCGCGTATGGGTCTCGTCATTCGTGTCAGATCTCAGGTGAGCAAAATTGACTCCCCCTGACCTTTGACAAGCACAGATGCGGTGGTCTGTTGATCCTCAGTTTGACAGGTATAGTGGCCTGCATCCTCCAGTTGCGCATCATGGATTAGCAGCTCAACATAAGATGCCTTTTGTCTCATCTCATACTTGTGACTTGGCTCCAGTTGGGCAGAGCCTTTCATCCACTGGACGGGCACATCGGGTTTTGTGAGCGCAGTGGCCAGGGTGATTGTTTCCCCTTCCTTGACTTCTTGATTCTCCAGCTGGACTTGAAAAAGAGCTGGACGAGCTGAGAGAGCTACACCGGGAAAAGAAGAGAGAGGGGTGAGCTTTTGCCATAGATGTGATACATGTTATGGGTTTCTAATGCAAGGCGGGGAGGAGGAGGAGGCCCATAACTCACAAGTCTAACTTCAACTATCTTGAAAAATAAGAAAAATGTCAGCCAGTTTAGTCTAGTGGTCAAGGAACCAAGCTAGACATGAAAGCCCACTGGGTGACTTTCAACCAATTACTGGGAGACAGTGAGTTCTAATCCTGCCTTGGGCACAAAAGCCAGCTGAGTGACTGGCAAATCACCAAGAGATGTGAGTTCTAGTGCAGCATTAGGCAAGAAAGCCAACTGCATGACTTTGGGCCAATCACCAGGAGATGGTAAATTCTAGTCATGCCTTAAACAAATAAGTCAGCTGGAACCAGTCACTCTCCCTCAGCCAGAGCTACCTCAAAGGGTGATTATTGTGTGGGAAATTGGGGAAACTGGAGGAGCAGTATGTTGAATATGTTTGCTGCCTTGAGTTACTTGAGTTACTTGAGTTACTAGTTAGGGTTAGGGTTAGGGTTAGGGTTAGGGAAACAGCAAAGGACCAGCCCAAGAGGCCTCTGCCAGCAAAAATGGGGCTCGGGTGGGTCATGTGTGGCCCTCCCAAGCTCCATTTTCATTGGCAGAGGGTTGCAGGAGGCCGTTGCAGCCAAAAACGGAGCTCAGGAGCCCGTTTTTGCTGGCAGAGCGCTCGGGCCACCACAGGTGCCCTCGACACAAGTGACAAACTGGCCACGCCCACCACAGCCCCCCCAAGTCAAACATAACCCTGATGCAGCCCTCAATGAAATCAAGTTTGCCACCCCTGGTCTAGGTTATGACTAGAACTCCCAGTCTCCTGGCGATTGGCCTGATGTCACCCTTCCAGCTTTCATGCCTAATGCAGAACTAGAATTCACACTCTCCCAGTTTCTAGCCCGCTGCCTTAACCAAACTGGCTGTCTATGATAAAGAATGCTAAAAAGACATCATATCCATGCAGCACAAGCCCCCCCTTTTTGCACACACGCATGACATTGTGCACATGTATGCTGAAGCAAAGTATAATGTTGCTTTCATTGTTATGAAGACAGCAGCTATATCTCACAGACACCATCAAATACAGTATGTCAAAACAATAATTAGGAAAAAATACACATAGTTCCCAACTTAGTTACAGTGTCCTGGAGGTCACGTGATCCCCTTTTCTGACCTTCTGACAAGCAAAGTCATTGGGGAAGCCAGATTCACTTAACAATCGTAACTTAACAATGGCAGTGATTCATTTAACAACTGGGGCAAGAAAGATCGTAAAGTGGGACAAAACTCACTTAAGAACCATCTTGCTTAGCAATGGATGTTTTGAGCTCAATCACCGTTTGCAAACTTCCTAGCCATCTTCCAAAATGGAAAACACAGATTCGCTTAATGACCACATCACTCACTGAACGGCAGTGATTTGCTTTATCATAAAATCAGGCAGGACTCACTTAACAACAGAAATGCTGGACCCAATTGTGGTTGTAATTCAAGGTCTACCTTTAGGAGTGGCTGCGTAATTTAGAACGAAAACTTATTAACACAGATACCTGTAAGGATTAAAATTATAGATAGTCCTCGTTTTAACAACCATCACTGTGCACAAAATTTATGTTGCTAAGTGAGACATTTGTTAAGTGATTTTTGCCCCCTGTAACAAGCTTTCTTGCCACAATTGGTAAGTAAATCAGTGCAGTTGTTAAGCTAGTACCATGGTTGTTAAGTGAATCTGGCTTCCCCATTGACTTTGCTTGTCAGAAGGTCGCAAAAGGGAATCACTTGACCCCGGAACACTGCAACTGTCCTAAATACGAATCAATTGCCAAGTGACTGAATTTTGATCACTAAATGGGAATGGTTGCAATGGTTGTAAGTGTGAAAAACGGTCCTAAGTCCCTTTTTTCAGTGCTATTGTAAATTTGAACAGTCACTTAATGAACTGTTGTAAGTCGAGGACTACCTGTATATTGAGTTTTGATTAATAAATCTTTTACCTTCCACTGATAACGTGCCCATGCTTCTCCCGTGGCCAATGTCGCAAATATATTTTCCAGAATCTCTTCGAGTTACACCGTAAATCTTTAAAATATGGGTTGTTCCCTGCTGACTGATTTCATACTTGGCGCTCGGAGTGATGACTTCCGAGCCCTTTTTCCAGATGGCAGAGACGTTAAGCATAGATACTTCGCATTTGAGGAAAGCTGCGCTGCCTTCTTGCAATTCTAGGTTGCTCAGTTCTTGTTGAAAGTCAGGATGTAGGGCTGGAATGGAAAGTGAAAAAATAAATAAAATTGCAAGAACTGGCAAAAAAACCCCAAAAACAAAATAGAGTCCACTTGCAAACTTCTTGTGTAGACAGGATTTAAACTGAAATCCTAATATGGAAGCGAGGTTTTAGATTTTAGGCAAGTGTGAATTTCAAAAAATAATTTAAGACGTCAGAGTTACACAGACAAACAGGCCAGACATACACATAAAACTCTTATCTGTCCAGAATTCAGTTACACAGAAACAGACAGACAGACAGACAGACAGATACACACACACACACACACATACACACACACACACACACACACACACACACACACACACGTGTCTGTGTGTCTGTGTAACTCTTAATTCTTAATTTTTTTAAAATTCAGAGACAGAGAGATGAGAGAGAATGGATGGATGGATGGACAGACGGACAGAGATAGATAGATAGATAAATAGATAGATAGATAGATAGATAGATAGATAGATAGATAGATAGATAGATAGATAGATTTTATGTTATCTAGAATTTGCATAGCTTTTTGAAAAATTTTAATAGTTTTTCTATTTATCTTTTGACAGTTTGTAAGCCACCCAGAATCACTTCATCAGGGTGATGGGCAGCATATACATTTACTAAATTACTAAATTAAATAAATAATAAATAAATGTTAAATAGATATGTGAGCACAGTTCATCTGTTGAGAGAATACAGAACAACGGAAGGGACTTTGGAGATGAATTAATCCAGCCCCCTGCTCAAGCAGGACACCCTGTACAATTCCAGACAAATGGCTGTCCTGGCTCTTCTTAAAAGCTTCCAATGATGGAGCACTGACAAATTCTTGAGGCAAGCTGTTCCACTAGTGAATTGATCTGGGATTAAGAATAACAGAATAACAAAGTTGGAAGGGACTTTGGAGGTCTTCTAGTCTAATCTCTTGCTCAAACATGAGACTCTATACCATTCTGCACAAATGGTTGTCCAATCTCTTCTTGAAAACCTCCAGTGATAGAGCACCCACAATTTCTGGAGGCAAGCTGTTCCACTGATTAATTGTTCTGTCATTTTCTTTACCTGTTTTTCTGACATTATCCCCTTCCGCATAACCCATCAACACAAGTGAGACGCTTAACCATTTCTGATCACAATTCTTTTGATAGAACTCGCCGTACCTTCCACTCTGAGCCTCGCTGTGGAGGTGTACGGTCCCACCCGGAAGGTGACCGTGCCAGAATCCTGCTGGGTGACGTTGCGGAGTGTCAACTTGTGCACCCGTCCTCTCTCGACTGAGATCTCGTTCATCTGGTTGCTTTGAAGCGACAAATCTTGCAATTTCCACTCCACATCTTTTGCGTTGTCGTGGGAGACTTCGCACTCGAAGGTGACTTCTTCCTCTTCCAAAACCTCTGCGCTTTTCAGTCCCCGGATGATGGTGATGTCCACTTCTACAAAGGCCACCAGATGCATCAGTGACAGTGACAACATAGACCATAAACCACCGCCCCAAACACATCACAAGTGGAATTCAGCTGTGGATTTGGTCCCAGTTAACTACAGCACATTCTTCGACTTACGACCACAATTGGGACAAGAATTTTCATTGCTAATAAGCAAGGTTTTTAAGTGGGTCTTGTCCAAACCTATGACCTTTTTGACCATGGTTGTTAAGCAAATCATTGCAGTTTTAAAGTGAATCTCACGATTATTAAGTGAATCCAGATTCCCCCCATTGCTTGTCAGAAGGTGGCTGGGAAGATTAAATGGCAATCACATGACCTCGGGAAGCTGCAGCCATCATAATAAATCCATGCCAGTTGCCAAGCGCCCAACCTTTGATCAACTGACTGTGGGAAATGGTGCGATGGTTGTAAGTGCGAGAACCAGTCACAAGTCTCTTTTTTCAGTGCCATTTACCTTTGAATGGTCACAAAATGAATGGTTCTAAGTCAAGGACTACCTGTATCTTACCAGGATGTATTCTGCACTTTCCACAAGAAACAAAAATGTTGCATTTGGTGCAGATTTCATAGAATAGAGAATTTCATGTTCCCTTTTATAATATTCTAGATACAGGTTGATTTACAACAGTTTATTTAATGACGGTTCAAAGTTACAATGGCACTGAAAAAAAAAGACTTATGAACGTTTTTCACATTTATGACCATTGCTGCAGCCCCATGGTCACGTGATCCAAATTCAGACTCTTGGCAACTGTCTCATATTTATGACGGTCACAGTGTCCTGGGGTGATCCCCTTTTGCAACCTTCTGACCAGCAAAGTCAATGAGGGAAGCCAGATTCACTTAACAACCGGCTTACTAACTTAACAACTGCGGGGATTCACTTAACAAATGTGGCAAGAAAAGTTGTAAAATGGGACAAAATTTACTTAACAAACTCCTCACTTAACCTCAGCAATTGACCTCAGCAGAAAATTTGAGGTCAATTTTGGTCATAAGTCGATGACCACCTGTCTTAAAGCTGCAGAGGTCAATTTGAAGGAAAAACCAAAACCAAAGGACTTCTTGACTGAAACAGTGAGACTGGAAGTTCTAGTCTGCTTCAAAGAAAACGTACCTTGCACAGATAACGTGGCAGATGTGGTTTGGTCACCAATGCTACACGAATATTCGCCACTGTCTTGGAGTTGCAACTTATGAATGAGTAACTCATGGATGCCCCCATCCTGTTGGATATCATATTTGGGGCTAGCGTGGATTCCTGCACCGTCTTTGCGCCATTCCACAGGGCCTTTAGTGACTGTGATCTCGCAGTGTAATCTGGCTGTGCTTCCCTCATCCGCTTTCTCATCCTTCAACCGTTGAGTGAATTCAGCTTTGAGGACTGTGTGGTCAAAAGGAATAGGAGAAAGTAAAACACTTGATCCTACTTCTATTAAGCTCAGAAATTAATAACTAAGCTTCCATCAAGTTCAGAGAGCATCCAGGACTCCACATTCTTCCACACAAAGCCCATTCTCTTCTATTCCTGATGAAGTTACCTAGTTGAGTAATGAAACATCTGCAAGGAAACTTCCAAGCTCACAAAGCACCAAGGACCCCACAGTATCCTTTCACTTCTCCTTCTCCCTTTGTAATCGCAAGGGCCTCTCAACTCATATTTTTACTATACAGGTAGTTCTCGACTTATGACATTTGAGCCCAAAATTTCTATTATTAAGTGAGACATTTGTTAAATGAATTTTGCCCCATTTTTCAACCTTTCTTGCCACGTGAGTGAATCATTGCACTTGTTAGATTAGCAACATGGTTGTAAAGTGAATCGGGCCTCCCCATTGATTTTGCTTGTAAGAAGATCGCAAAAGAAGACCACATAACCCTGGGACACTTAGCCGTCATAAATATGAGTCAGTTGCCAAGCATCTGAATTTTGATCACGTGGCCAAGGGGATGGTGCAACGATTTAAGTGTGAAAAACAGTCATAAGTGCCTTTGTTCAGAGCCATTGCAACTTCGAATGGTCACTAAATAAACGGATGTAAGTCGAGGACTACCTGTAATGACTTTTACTGCTGAAAGGGTTTCCAGAGAAAATTCCACAGATTGATCTGGAAATTTATATTATACAATGCTGCATTAAAAAAAAAATGCAATTAAAAATTCAACTGTTTCTCCGTCAAGCATTGTCCACTTAATTAAAGGCTGAAAAGCTAAGGGAGAAACAGACCTGCATGTCAATGAAATCCACACTAAACCATTAAAGTACAGGGACTCTTCAACTCCATTTAGTAATGGTCCAAAATTACAACAGCACTGAACAAAGCATCTTACAATCTGGTCCTTGTCTTATGACCATTGCAGCATCCCAGGGTCACATGATCAAAATTTGTGGTCTTGGCAACTAGCATGGATTTATAATGGTATCCCAGGTTCACGTAATCACCATTTGCGATCTTCACAGACAGCTTCCCACAAGTAAAGTTAATCGGGGAAACCAGAGTCACTTAACAACCACATGATTCACTTAACTGCAATGACTTACTTAATGACTATGGCAAAAATGAACAGAAATCACTTAACAACTGCCTTACTTAGTGACACACATTCTTGTCCCAATTGTGCTGATAAGTTGAGGATTACCTATACGGCAGTGGTGGGTTTCAAAAAATTTTACTACCGGTTCTGTGGGCATGGCTTGGTGGGCATGGCATTGCTTGGTGGGTGTGGCAGGGGAAGGTTACTGCAAAATCCCATTTCCTCCCAATCAGATGGGACTTGGGAGGCAGAGAATAGATGGGGATGGGGTCAGTCAGAATTTTTACTACCGGTTCTCTGAACTACTCAAAATTTCCGCTACCGGTTCTCCAAAACTGGTCAGAACCTGCTGAAACCCACCTCTGCTATAGGGTGCAAACCAGTGATGGGAAGCCCCCAGTTCAGACCGGTTCTATAGAGCCAGTAGTAAAACCAGTGTGAGGCTCCACCCACCGACCCCGATGTCATAAGGAAGCTTCTGCGCATGTACAGAAGCGCACGGGAGAGAGAGAGAGCAAAGGGAGTGCGCGCGTGCAGCCCCATTGTGAACTGGTAATAAAAGTAAGTAGAACCTACCCCTGGTGCAAACCCTTTCAAAAAGAGATCTTACAGTCTTCCTCCTCCTCCTCTCTGCAAGCTCCCCTCCCTGCTACGGTAGCACTGATAATGTTTCCTAGTTGGGTCATGAAATGTCTGTAAAAAATCAACCAAGCTCAAAGGGCACTAAGGAACCCAGAGTTTACTTCCTCCTCCTCCTCTTTGAAATCGGGAAATTGGGAGTTCTAGTCTCGCCTTAGCCATGAAAGCTGGCTGGGTGACTTTGGGCCACCCAAAGTGATGGTAAATTCTAGTCTGCTTCAAAAAAAACACATACCTTGCACAGATAACGTGGCAGACGTGGTTTGGTCTCGAACGATGCACGAATACTCGCCGCTGTCTTGGGGTTCCAGGTTATGAATGAGTAAATCATGGATGCCACCATCTTTTCTGATGTCATATTTGGGGCTAGCATGAATCCTTACACCATCTTTACGCCATTCTGCTGGGGCTTTAGGGACGGTCACTTCACAGCAAAATCTGGCCGTGCTGCCTTCATCCACTTTCTCATCCTTCAGCCACTGCGTGAATTCAGGCTTGAGGGCTGAGGGGTCAAAATAATGGCAGAAATGGCTTTTTTTTTAAAAAAAAAAATTACAATTCTTTCATCAGGTGGCAGTTCCCACCAATTTCTGAAAAATAAACACTGGGAAAAATTGGTTAAACAGGACCAATGGATGTTTGTCTGTCCCAGGAAGCAAAAACTGTTAGTGGCAAAATATTATACATTTCACAGACATTCTGAAAGCAGTGGACCTTAGGTGAGAGAGATTAGATTCATATATAAATCATAGAACAGGATATAATACGATTGGAAGGGACCTTGGAGGTCTTCTAGTCCAACCCCCTGCTCAAGCAAGAATCCTATCTCATTCCAAATTTCTTCTTTAAAACCTCTAGAGGTGAAACTGACATATATTTGACAGTTACAGCATCCGAGGGACTTGTGATCACCATTTTTGATCTTCCTAGCCAGCCTCTGACAAGCAAAGTCAACAGGGAAAGCTGGATTCATTTAACAACCACCCGATTCACTTAGCAACTGCAGTGAATCACTTCACAAACATGACAAAAAAAATCTTAAGATTGGCCACAACTCACTTAACAACACTCTCTCCCTCTCCCTTTCTCTCTCTTTCTCTTTCTGTATTAACAAAATTACAGGGAGTCCTTGACTTACAAATATTCATTTAGCAACCATTTAAATTTATAACAACACAGAAAAAAATGAATTATATACAGTCCGTGCACTTATGACCATTGCATTATCCCCATGGTCATACAGAATGATCAAAATTTGGGTGCATGACAATTAGCATGTATTTACGATGGTTGCAATGTCTCAGGGTTATATGATCAGTCACCATTTGAGACCTTCCCAACCAGCTTCTGACAAGCAAAGTCAATGGGAGAAGCTAGAGTCAATTAACAACTGCATTATTCACAGTAAAAATGGTTCTAAAACTGTGTCCAAGTCAGTTAACAACAGCATTAAGCAATTTTGGGGCCAAGTGTCATTGTAAATTGAGGATTCTCTGTAGGGTATGAACCTCTTGAGATGTTTAATTTAATAGCCGGAGCAGTGAGCCAGAACAAAGAGTTGTGGTTGATTAGTTTAAGAGAGCTGGCCACTGCCTGAGGCAACCTGAGCTGTGATTGGTTGCTGTGAGTGAAAAGGGGGAGTGTCTTTGTTTCCCGCCTTTTTTCTTGTAGGTGCCCTGCGTGCGCTGTAATTTACCTCAGGATGGTCCTGCTGTGTTGATTTACCTCAGGATGCTCCTATGTTGATTTACCGCCTCAGAATGCTCCTGTCTGCCTGACAAACTAGTTGCTGAGTATATATTGATGTAAAATACATTCACGTATATAAAACTACGAGTTCGTGCCAGCCTCTTTGACTCCATTTGGACACCGGTTGTGCAATTCCCTGACAGAACCCTTTTAAAAAACACATACCTTGCACAGATAATGTGGCAGACGTGGTTTGGTCTCCAACGACGCACAAATACTCTCCGCTGTCTTGGGGTTCCAAGTCATGAATGAGCAAATCGCGGAGGCCACCATCTTGTTTGATGTCATATTTGGGACTGGCGTGGATTCTTGCACCATCTTTGCGCCATTCTGCTGGGGCCTTAGGGACTGTCACTTCACAACGTAATCTGACCTTGCTGCCCTCATCCGCTTTCTCATCCTTCAGTCGCAGAGTGAATTCAGGTTTCAGGACTGCAGGATCAAAATGAATATAAGAAAAAAAAAAGTACAATTCTTTCATTAAATGGCAGTTCCCACCAATTTCTGAAAAATAGAATATTGGAAAAAATTGGTTGTACAGGACCAATGGATGTTTGACGTGTGTATCTCTATATACATGCACAATCTCCCGGTTCTTGGAGGATGTAAACAGAGCAAAATTAAAAAATTTAAATATGACAGAAATGATAACATGAAAGTCCCACTTTAGCCACGAAAGGTGGCTGGGTGAATTTGAGCTAATCTCCAAGACCCTGGGAGTTTAGGCATAAAAACTGGTGGGTGACTTTGGGCCGAGCACCAGGAGATTGTGAGTTCTAATTCAATTTTTAAAATGCATACCTTGCACAGATAATGTGGCAGATGTGATTTGATCTCCAGCGATGCACGAATACTCTCCACTGTCTTGGGGTTCTAAGTTATGAATGAGTAAGTCACGGATGCCCCCATCCTGTCTGATGTCATATTTGGGACTAGCGTGGATTCTTGCACCGTCTTTGCGCCATTCTACTGGGGCTTTAGGGACTGTCACTTCACAACGTAATTTGACCTTGCTGCCCTCATCCGCTTTCTCATCCTTCAGCCACTGTGTGAATTCAGGTTTCAGGACTGCAGAGTCAAAATGAACATAAGTAAAAAAAAAAAAAAGTACAATTCTTTCATTAAGTGGCAGTTCCCACCAATTTCTGAAAAACAGAATATTGGAAAAAATTGGTTCTACAGGACCAATGGATGTTTGACGTGTGTATCTCTATATACATGCACAATCTCCCAATTCTCAGTGATGAACAGAGCAAAATAAAAAAATTTAAATATGACAGAAATGATAAATGAAAGAGATGAAATTCATATATATATATAATATATATATATGAAATAATATAATATAATAATATAATTATAATATAATTATTATTTTATATTATATTATAATTATTATTATATTATAATATAATAATATAATATGAAATTCATATATATATTATATATTTGGTTGTACGGGACCAATAGATATTTGATGTGTGTGTGTGTATACATATACATGCATACATATATATACACACCCACGTACGTACCCCATTTTCCCGAAAATAAGACCTACCCTGATTTTCATGCTCGCAATATAATCCCTACCCCAAAAATAAGGCCTACTTAAGAGTGTAATCAGTGGTGGGCGTGGCCGTCTGACGTCACTCACATTATAGGGCGCATCATGTGGGGGAAGGAAGATTTCCTCACTCCCCTTTCCTCTTTCCTCTTCCACTTTCCTCTTTTCTCCCCAAGCAATTGCTGCTTGGCTCTTTCAGCAACTGCAGAAGGGGCTGAAAGGGAGGAAGCCATCCATTCACCCCCAGATCGATTTCAGAAGCCACCACCATCATTGGTCACGAGGCCTGGCTGCCGGGCCTGTTCCACCTGCTGCTGCTGGGGGCCGGTGGCTCCCGGGAGAGCTGCTCTTCAGCCAGGCTGATGAGCAGTGGCACGAGCATTGCCCTGCATTGTCCGTGCATCTTCTGTGCAACCTGCCACTGCCCTTCTGAACTCGGCTCTGGCTGCCGCCCTGCTGCCACTCTTGCAGCACCTGCCGGTCAAGCTTTTATTGCACCCTAGCCTCCACCTGCACTGCCTGCTGTCCCTGCTGCTCCTGGGATGCTTCTTGGCCGCAGCGGGTGCTGTACTGGCCAACATGTGCGGCCGCTCTTTTATGCTGTGTTTATTGTGCAGCTTTCTGCCAAGGAAGGTCCACACTTTCTCCTTCCCTTCTTTCCTCCCCCCCTCCTCTCCCATCTCCTCTTGCTGCTCTGTCTCAGCTTTCGCAGACGCCAGGGGTGGAGGCTCCCTTGTGGGGAACGATCAAACTTCCAACCCCAACGGCAGGCCAGGCTGGGTGAAAAGCGAGTGGTGGCAGAGCAGCTGCAGGTGAGGTAGATGCCGAAGGCAGCCAGGGCATGTTGGTATGAGTCTGCCAAAGGCAGGGCTTTTTGGCCAGCTCCCGCACTGGGGTGGTGCTACCACTTAAAGGAAGAAGCTGGTGAAGGTGTTTGCATAGCAACCTGACCATCAGTCCCTCACCATGTGACTCTTCCAACCCAGGATGAAAGGAGGCGGACACTTGGAGCTTCTTTTTGATGCCAGGCATACACACGCACCCCCGCACACACGTTGGGTGGTATAGGCTAGCCTTTTTCTCCTAAGGTTGTAGATCTGGGCTGACTCGTCCCGCACCAGGCAGAAGCAGCCCAGCAGGCAGCTTAGAGCAGCATTGCCACGAGACCAGCAGTAGCACAGGCAACTGCTCCATGGCCAGTATGGTGCCTGCCATGGCCGAGAAGTGTCCCAGCAGCAGCAGGGCCAGCAGGCAGGCAGGGCGGATGGAGGCTGGGGCAAGTCGAGAGTTTGGTCCGTTGTGGCTGCTGCAAGCAGACAATGGGACTCCCCCTGTTGTCGGCCTCGGCGCTCACTGCCTCTTGTACATTAAAAAAAAAGACATCCCCGAAAATAAGCCCTAATGCTTATTTTGCAGCCCCCAAAAATATAAGACCCAGATCTTATTTTCGGGGAAACACGGGTATATATATTTGAATTTCATCTCTTTCATCTTATCGTCACTGTCACATTTTATTTTATTTTTTTATTTTGCTCTGTTTACCTCCTCCTCCTGGGAGGAAACTGGGAGATAGGGAGTTCTAGTTCCACTTTAGCCACGAAAGGTGGCTGGGTGAATTTGAGCTAATCTCCAAGACACTGGGAGTTTAGGCATACAAACTGGTGGGTGACTTTGGGCCGAGCACCAGGAGATTGTGAGTTCTAATTCAATTTTAAAAATTTATACCTTGCACAGATAAGGTGGCAGATGTGGTTTGATCTCCAGCGATGCACGAATACTCCCCACTGTCTTGGGGTTCTAAGTTATGAATGAGTAAGTCACGGATGCCCCCATCCTGTCTGATGTCATATTTGGGACTAGCGTGGATTCTTGCACCGTCTTTGCGCCATTCTACTGGGGCTTTAGGGACTGTCACTTCACAACGTAATCTGACCTTGCTGCCCTCATCCGCTTTCTCATCCTTCAGCCGCTGTGTGAATTCAGGTTTCAGGACTGCAGGGTCAAAATGAACATAAGTAAAAAAAAAAAAAAAAAAAGTACAATTCTTTCATTAAGTGGCAGTTCCCACCAATTTCTGGAAAATAGAATATTGGAAAAAATTGGTTGTACAGGACCAATGGATGTTTGACGTGTGTATGTCGAACATACACGGTTCTCAGAGGAGATAAACAGAGCAAAATAAAAAAATTTAAATATGACAGAAATGATAAGATGAAAGAGATGAAATTCATATATATATATTTGGTTGTACGGGACCAATGGATGTTTGATGTGTGTGTGTTTGTGTGTATACATATACATATACATACATATACACACACACACACATACGTACCCCATTTTCCCAAAAATAAGACCTACCTTGATTTTCATGCTTGCAGTATAATCCCTACCCCCAAAATAAGGCCTACTTAAGAGTGTAATCAGTGGTGGGCGTGGCCGTCTGATGTCACTCACATCATAGGGTGCATCACATGGGGGAAGGAAGATTTCTTCACTCCCCTTACCTTCTTTTCTCCCCAAGGAATTGCCGCTTGGCTCTTTCAGCAACTGCAGAAGGGGCTGAAAGGGAGGAAGCCATCCATTCGCCCCCAGATCGATTTCAGAAGCCACCACCATCATTGGTCACGAGGCCTGCTGCACCTGCTGCTGCTGAGGGCCGGTGGCTCCCGGGCGGGCTGCTCTTCCGCCAGGCTGATGAACAGTGGCGCAAGCATCGCCCTGCATTGTCCGTGCATCTTCTGTGCAACCTGCCACTGCCCTTCTGACCTCAGCTCTGGCTGCCGCCCTGCTGCCACTCTTGCAGCACCTGCCGGCCAAGCTTTCATTGCACCCTAGCCTCCACCTGCACTGCCTGCTGTCCCTGCTGCTCCTGGGATGCTTCTTGGCCGCAACGGGTGCTGTACTGGCCAACATGCACGGCCACTCTTTTATGCTGTGCTTATTTTGCAGCCCCCAAAAAATATAAGACCTGGATCTTATTTTTGGGAAAACACGGATATGTGTGTGTGTGTGTGTGTGTGTGTGTGTGTGTGTGTGTGTGTGTGTGTGTGAGAATTTCATCTCTTTCATCTTATCGTCACTGTCACATTTTATTTTATTTTTTTATTTTGCTCTGTTTACCTCCTCCTCCTGGGAGGAAACTGGGAGATAGGGAGTTCTAGTCCCACTTTAGCCACGAAAGGTGGCTGGGTGAATTTGAGCTAATCTCCCAAGACACTGGGAGTTTAGGCATAAAAACTGGTGGGTGACTTTGGGCCGAGCACCAGGAGATTGTGAGTTCTAATTCAATTTTAAAAATTTATACCTTGCACAGATAATGTGGCAGACGTGGTTTGATCTCCAGCGATGCACGAATACTCCCCACTGTCTTGGGGTTCTAAGTTATGAATGAGTAAGTCACGGATGCCCCCATCCTGTCTGATGTCATATTTGGGACTAGCGTGGATTCTTGCACCGTCTTTGCGCCATTCTACTGGGGCTTTAGGGACTGTCACTTCACAACGTAATCTGACTGTGCTGCCCTCATCCGCTTTCTCATCCTTCAGTTGCTGCGTAAATTCAGGCTTGAGAGCTGTGGAGTCAAAAAGAATGGGAGAAAGTAAAACATTTAACTCATCTTTCATTAAGTGAAATTCTGAGCAATTTCAGAAAAATAGAAGCCTGGGAATAAAGGTTCAGAGGACCAAGGGATGTTTGATGTCCCCAGTAAAATTTGTCAGTGATAAAAGCATTATTCAATAATAGAATAACATTGTTGGGAGGGACCTTGGAGGAATCCCCTGCTCAAACAGGAGACCCGATACCATTTCATTCAAAGATTGTCTGAAATCTCTTCATGAAAACCTTCAGGGTTGGAGCATCCACAACTTCTGGAGGGAAGTCCTTCCTGATTCTCATGTCAAGAAATGTCTTAGTTTTAGGTTACGTCCAGGGGTGGGTTCTAAAATTTTTTACTACCCGTTCTGTGGGCGTGGCTTATTTTGTGGGTGTGGCTTGATGGTCATGTGACAATTATTTAGGATTTAGCAGAGGTACTGGTCTACCAGGCTTTTAACTGCTTGCAGAACTGTACCAATCTACCCATTTATTTTTGCAGGCACTGATCAACTCATGTATTTTTGCAGGCACTGGTCTACTCATTTGTTTTCTTTTAACACTGATCAGCTGTAGGGCGGCCCTTTGAAGCCCCGCGGCAAGAATTTAAACAGTATTTTTCCCTCTAGCCATCAGCTGGGACTCAGGAGGCAGCAATAGATTTGGGGTGGGACCAAATAAAAGGTAAGAATAACACAGGGGGGCATGGGGGGGCAGAACCGGTTTGGTGACGTCATATCATCACCGCTACCGGCTCGGGAGAACCAGGCCGAACCGGAAGGAACCCATCACTGGTTAGGTCTCTTTTGATTGGTTTCCATCCATTGTTTCTTGTTTTTCCTTCAGGTGCTTTGGAGAATAGGTTGACCCACTCTTCTTTCTGGCAGCCCCTCAAATATTGGAAGATGCTATCATGTCACCCCAGTCCTTCTTTTAATTAAAGTAGACATACCCAATTCTTGCAACCATTCTGTATATGTTTTATCCTCCCATCCCCTAATGATCTTTTTTTGCTTTTCTCTGCACGCTTTCTAGAGCCTCAACGTTTTTTCTGTATCATGGTGACCAAAATTGATGCAATATTCCAAGTGTGGTTTTACTAAGGTATTTTAAAATGGTATTAACACTTCATGTGATTCTGACTTTATCCCTCTATTAATGAAACCAAGGACTGCATTGACCTTTTTAGCAACTGGAACACACTGCTGGCTCATCTTTAAGCAATTGTCCACTAGGACGCCAAGATCCCTCTTGCAGTTACTAATATTGAGCCAGGTACTAGCTATTCCAGTGACAGTGAACCTTTTCGGCACTCAGTGCCAAAACTGGAATGCGTGCACACTGGAGCCCAGAAACCTGAAGACCAGCTGGCTGGTGCGCATGCGTGCCCCGGCCAGCTGGTCTTCTGGTTTCCGGTGCACACATGAGCGCTGGCCAGATGGTCTTCAGATTTCTGGCGCTCTGGCATGCACAAAGACCAGCTGGCCGGCACACATGCCCATGCTGGAAACCAGAAGAGCAGCTGATGACAGCCCGCGTGCCCACAGAGAGGGCTCTGTGTGCATTTGGTTTTTTCTTCCTATGTATAAAACTTTACTTTTCTCACTATTGAATTGCTATGTTCAAGTCGGTCAAGATCCTTCTGGATCTTGAGCCTGTCTGCTGGGGTGTTGGCTAGTTTGGTGTCATCTACTAATTTGTTGAGATCCACATCTACCCCCTCGTCTAAATCATTGATGAAATATATTGAGCAGTACTGGGCCTAAGACAGAGCCTTATGATTCACCACGGCATACTTCCCTCCATGTAGATCAGTGGTTCTCAACCTTCCTAATGCCGCGACCCTTTAATACAGTTCCTCATGTTGTGGTGACCCCCATCTATAAAATTATTCCTAAAACCATTGAAAATATGTGTTTTCCAATGGTCTTAGGCGACCCCTGTGAAAGGGTCATTCGACCACCAAAGGGGTCGCGACCCACAGGTTGAGAACCACTGATGTAGATGCAATTCCACTCAGGACCACACATTAAGTATGGTTGGTCAGCCAGCTACGAATCCATCTGGTGATGATGCTGTCTATCCCAAATTTTTCTACCTTATCAAGAAGTAGGTTGTGGTCTACTTTATCAAATACCAAGTAAATTATATTCTCAGCTGTTCACTGGTCCACTAATTTTGTCAGATTGTCAAAGAATGCAATAAGGTTTGGCTGACATGCTGAATTTTTGAGAAACCCATATTGGCTTAAAGTTATGACTTTGATTGGTTCTAGATGTTTTCAGATCGTTTGCTTGCTTATTTTTTTCCAGGATCAGTACCTGGGAAGATCCTGGAAAAGATAATCAAGCAACTGATCTGTGAACACCTTGAGACAAGCAAAGTTATAACCAGAAGCCAACATGGGTTTGTCAAAAGCAGATCATGTCAATCTTATTGCATTCTTTGACAAAATGTCTAAAGTTTTGTCCAAGAAAAATGTTCCTCTGCCAAATGCTACATACTTAATACAGGTAGTCCTTGGCTCACGACCACAATTGAGCCCAAAATTTATTTTGCTGAGACATTTGTTAAGTGAATTTTGCCCTATTTTATGATGTAACTTGTCATAGTTGTTAAGTGAATCACTGCAGTTGCTAAGTAATTAAGACAATTGTTAAGTAAATCTGGCTTCCCCATTGACTTTGGTTGTCAGAAGATTGCAAAAGGGGATCAGATGACCCTGGGACATTATAACCATCATAAATACGAGTCAGTTGTCAAGTGTCTGAATTTTGATCATGTGATCATGGGGATGTTGCATTGGTTATAAGTGTGAAAAACGGTCATAGTCACTTCCGTCAGTGCCACTATAATTTTGAACAGTCACTAAATGAACTGTTGTGAGGACTACCTGTACATAAAAGCTAAGGAAAAAATAGATACGTATCTCAATAAACCCCTTAAAATATCTTTTAGTTTCTCCTCTAACAAAAGCTGCTGGATTCTTTATCTTTTTATTTATTGTCTATCAATACATTTGTGCAAGTTTTACCTTTAACAGTCAAAGCAGCTGAAGTTTTCTGGTCTCCACAAATACAGGTGTAACGTCCAGCATCCTCAACTTCTAAACCACAGATCACCAACTTGGCGACAGCTGCTTCCTGTCTGAATTGGTATTTGTCTCCTTTTAATTTGTCTCCTTCCTTCATCCATTCCACAGGAGCAGCTTTGGTGAGCTCACAATGCAATGTAGCTGTTTCATTTTCGGTGGCTGCCACATCCTTCAGTTCCTGTTTGAATTGGGGAGGTAGAGCTGGAGAACATAAGAGGAGGGTGTGAAAATTGTCAGGGATAGATGGACTTTGGACAAAGTCAGAGGTGGGGAAGAGGAGTTGGTATGACAACAAAATTGGATGTGTCCTGCCCTTCTTTTCTTTATATTTCTTTTCCTTCCTGCCTTTCTCACTTTTGTCCTTCCTTCTTTCCTTCCTACCTACCTACCTACCTACCTACCTACCTACCTTCCTACCTTCCTCCCTCCCTCCCATCTTCCCTGTCACTTTTCCTTCCTTCCTTCCTTCCTTCCTTCCTTCCTTCCTTCCTTCCTTCCTTCCTTCCTTCCTTCCTACCTTCCTTCCTTCCTTCCTTCCAACTTTGAAAGACAAACCACAAGACATTGACAAACAAAACAAAACAAACAAACAAAAAACAAAAACAGATTTGCCAAATGCAGAACTCAAGATAAATTGATTTACCCCGGACCGCCAGAGTCGCAGTGGTTTTCTGGTCACCGCAGACACAGGAGTATTCTCCGGCGTCTCCAAGATCAAGATTATGTATCACACACTCTGCCACAGGGCCTTCCTGCTTCAGGTTGTATTTGTCATTTGCTCGCAGTGTCTTGTGTTTCTTTTTCCACTCCACCGTAGCTGTTTTTGTCAGCTCACACTGGAGAGCAATAGTTCCACCTTCTGTAACTTCTTGGTCTTCCAGACCTTTCTTGAACTTCGCAGGAATGGCTGGAGGGGTTCAGAAGGAAGAAAGCAGGTGAATACCCAGATGTTGAAGAAAAGGATCCAGTTGTGGGCCCCATGGATCATTCTCCCCCTTTCCTTCCAAGCTCAACAGCAAGATCTGTTAGCTTGATGTCTCTTCTAGAAAATCTCCAAGGTCCCTTCCAAATTTGTTACAGTAGTCCTCAACTTACAGTTCATTCAGTGACTGTTTGAAGTTACAACGGCACTGAAAAAAATGACTTACAGCTGATTTTCACACATATGAGCGTTGAAGCATTCCCATGGTCATGTGATTAAAATTCAGATGCTTGGCAACTGACTGTCAGGCCTTGAAGCCATCTTTTGCACTGGATCTTCAGGCCTGCCACATTTAATACTGTGAGAAACTAGGAGGTGGGATTGTATGGAGCAAGGGTGATATATAGTCATAATAATATTCCTTTCTCAGAGAGTCAAGGACATCTTGCCCTGCACCTGGAGGGCTGGAACTGGGAGGCATCTCCAGTTGGGACGGTACATTGATTGGACCATGTGATGGATTTGTGGGTGCTGGGCAGGAACTTGGACTTTCCTTTGGGTGGGGAAAACCTAGAAGCTTTCGGGTTTTCGGGTTTTCCCAGATGGGCCAATATGACATCTCTTAAAAAATGGAACTTTGAGGAACTTAAGGCCTCATTCTTCTTTCGTTGAGGGTGTTGCTTGGAACCCTGACATATATTTATGACCTGTGATGTGTCCTAGAATCATGTGATAACTTTTTGCAAACTTCTGACAAATAAGGTCAGATTCACTTAACAATCACATTACTAACTTAACAACTGTAGTGATTCACTTAAAAACTGTGGCAAGATTGATTGTAAAATGGAGCAAAATTCACTTTACAAATGTCTCATTTAGCAACAGAACTTTTGGGCTCAGTTCAGATTGTAAATCGAGGACTACCTGTATTCTTTTATTCTATCACGATTTGAAGCAGCAAGATAACTTACTATCTCTTTATTTATCCATAAGTAAGGATAGGTACCTCACATATAAAAGAATCACTTTCTATACATAGTCATTAATTTGCGACCACAATTGAGCCCAAAATTTCTGTTACTAAGCAGAACAGTTGGAAAGAGAATTTTGCTCCATTTTACAAACTTCCTTGCCAAAGTTGTTAAGGGAATCACCACAGTTGTTAAGTTAGTAACACAGTTGTTAAGTCAATCTGGCTTCCCAATTGACTTTGCTTGTCAGAAGGTCACAAAAGGTGACACTGCAACCATCATAAATATGAGTCAGTTGCCAACTATCTGAATTTTGATCATGTGACCACAGGGATACTGCAGAGATACTAGTTATAAGTGAAAAACAGTCATAACTCATTTTTCAGTGATGTTGTAACTTTGAATGATCATTAAACAAATGATCCTACAGTAAGGACTACCTATAATGGGCATTATGTGTTGGCAGGTTACTAGAGTTCAAACCTTTGTATAATCCTTGTCTTTAACAGGTTTGAATTGGTTCTTATCAGAATTCATATTCCTCATAGAGAGCCTGCTGTGTTACTTCAAAGAACTGGAAACATTAATTAAAGGCACTCCTGGTTACCGAAGACATTAGTGAAAGAGGCCTCCCTCTTCAGTTCCCATCAGCTCCAAATTGTAAAATTGCATCAGACATAACTGTCATCTGGAACTTCTAAGCAAATTCCTTCACCATTGTCTACCTGGAGGATCCACAGCAAATGAATGAATGATTATTTGTACTTTATATATTGTGAAATATAAGGATATTTCTTAGCTATGGGGTCCTTGGTGCTCTCTGAGCTTGGTGGCTGTTTTGCAGATGTTTCATGACCTGACTAAGTAACATCATCGAGGCTAGAAGGGAGTAGGTCTAGCAAACCCCACTCCTTTTCTGAACTGATGACGTTATGTAGTTAGGTCATAAAACGTTTGCAAGAAAACCACCAAGTTCAGAGAGCACCAAAGACTCCACTGTTCTTCTCCTTCTCCTTCTCCCCCTTCTTCTTCCTCCTCCTCCTCCTTTCAGCAATCCTATTCTGTTCCATTACTGATGATGTTGCCTAGAAGGAATTTGCTTAGAAGTTCTCCTCTCTCCCTCCCTCCCTCCCTTCCTCCTCCTCCTCCTCTCTGCAAACCCAACCCTTCTAGCACTGATGACATTACCTAGTTGGGTCATGAGACGTTTGCAAGAAAACCACCAAGCTCAGAAAGCACCAAGAACTCCACAGTTCAACTCGGCGCTACAAATATTCTCTTCTATCGATCTTACTCAGCCTCCAAGGACTGTAAAGATCTTTTGACTTCTTTCTTACATCTAAGATGACCAGAGGAAACCTAGATGTCCTCTTCACTTTGCCTCTATTGGATCTGACTATGGGAAACAAAACGTTTTATGTACCATTCACCCTTAAGAAAGCTGAAGTCTTCGAATCGCCAACGGTGCAACTGTAACCCCCAGTATCGGTCAGTTGCAAGCGGTGGACCACCAGTTCAGCAACCACACCTTCCAGTTTCATTTCGTATTTATCGCTGGGCTTCAGAACCTCGCTGCCCTTCCACCACTTCACAAGGGCAGGAGTTTTGGTCAGCTCGCACCGCAGAGTGGCAGCACCATCTTCGGCAGCTTCGAGGTTCTTCAAGTCGACTTTGAAACATGGAGGTAAGGCTGGAGAGAGTAAATAGGACATTTGAGGTCATTCATCATCACAGCTGGAATAAATCCATGAGATTCCTCTTAAGGGTTATGTACAGAATCACTTACAGGTAGTCCTCGACATATGACCACAATGAAGGCCCAAAATTTCTGTTGCATTTGATGATCTTTTTTGCTGCAGTTGTTAAGAGAATCCCTGCAGTTGTTAAGCTAGTTACACGGTTGCTAAGTGAATCTGGCTTCCCCATTGTTACAAGGTCTCAAAAAGTGATCACATAACCCCAAGACACTGAAACCGTCATAAATATGAACCAGTTGCCAAGCATTTGGATTTTGATCACGTGATCATTGGGAATGCTGCAACAGTCGTAAGTGTGGAAAATGGTCATAAATCATTTTTTTCAGAGCATTTGCAATTTTGAATGGTTACTAAACAAATTGTTATAAATCGAGGACTATCTGTACTCTCCTAACCCACACTTCAACAGCAGACATAAATTTTCCTGCTTTTCTAGTAAAATGGTACAATTAAATGGACTAGATCAGTGTTTCTCAACCTTGGAAAGTTTAAGATGGGTAAACTTGAGCTCCCAGAATTCCCCGGGGGGAATGCTGGACAAGTTAATCTTAATAGTCCTCTTATAACTCTAAGATTCCAACTGAAAATTAAAAGAATGGGAGCTCAGGTTGTAACAGAAAGCAATAGATGTAGAAGCTGGAGAAAAAAAAAACCCAAATTGTAGATTGTTTCCAAAAGTGGCCTAAAACTCTAAAGAAATACCAAAAATTATAGGGTCCTTGGTGCTTTCCTTGCAGCTGTTTCATGACTCAACTAGATCATCAGCCCTAGCACTGATTACTTATCACTCATCATTAGCACTGATGATGTTACTTACCTGTGTCATGAAATGTCTGCATGAACACAACCCAGCTCAGAGAGCACCAAGAACCCCATAGACTTCCTCATCTTCCTCCCCCTCTTCTTCCTCTTTTCCTCCACTCCTTTCTCCTCCTCTCCATAAATCTCATCCCTTCTAACATTGATGGTGTTACCTAGCTGTGTCATGAAATATCTTTAAAAAAACCATCAAGCTCAAAGAGCACCAAGAACCCCACAGTTTTCCTCCCTCTCCCACCTGCATAGCCCCTCCCTTCCAGCACTGATGGTATTCCCTAGTTGGGTCATGAAATGTCTGCAAGAAAACCACTAAGCCATGGGTGTCAAAGTTGCTGTGTCATGTTGCCGTAACGTGACTTATTGTGACATTTTTCCCCTTCATAGAGCTGGGGTGGGCATGGCTTGCGCATGACGCATCCGGCGCATGGGCTGCCAGTTTGACACCCCTGCACTAAACTCAAAGAGTACCAAGGACCCACTGTCAGCGTTGTCCTCCTTCTCCTCCTCTCCACAAGCCCCACATTCCTTCCACCACTGATGACATTTCCTAATTGAGTCATGAAACGTCTGCAAGAAAACAACCCAGCTCAGCAAGCACCAAGGACCCCACAATTCATCCCTAAGGAATAGATATTCTCAAAGAATATTACCAACACCTCCTTTTAATCAGAGAGAGAAAAAGAGATACGTCATATTTACCCTGCACTGTGACAGAAGCTGATGTGGTTTGATCTCCACAAATACAGGAATATTCTCCCGCATCCTCTTCGGTCACGTCCTGAATTGTGAGTTCTGCAACATTTTCTTTCTGTTTGATTTTGTATTTTGCACTTGGCTGGAGCATCTGTGCATCTTTTCTCCAATCCACCACGGCAGTTTTATTTAATGCACAGTGCAGAACAGCTGTTCTTCCTTCTAGGACCTCTTGGCTTTTGAGTTCTTCTTGGAAACGCACAGGTAGTGCTGTGGAGCATAACACCGACAGAGTATGGGTCGTTTTAAATTTCAGAATTTTGAGATTTCCAACAAGGGAGCTTTTGCAAGAATGCAACTTGAAAGGAACTCACCTGTGAGCATCTGAAGGGTGGGTTTGTGACACAATTTGCATAATACATGACATCATCACTGCTGTTTGCATGATGACGTTATGGTGTAAATGACAATGACATCATTGTACAAATGCAATTTGCAATTTGAAGCTGGTTGTCCATTTGTATGCTAAAAATTGACAACTTTTATTGTTTTATTGCTATTATAGTTTTAGAATGGTTTTAATGTTTTAATCGTATTATATTTTTTGAATTGAAATAATGAAGGAAGGGAAAGAGGAAGGAAGGAAGGAAGGAAGGAAGGAAGGAAGGAAGGAAGGAAGGAAGGAAGGAAGGAAGGGTTGGAAGAAATATCCAGGTCCAGTTCCAAGCCAGGAGAAAGGCACTGGAGACAAAATGGAGGCTGGAGGCTGATTGGAAAGAGGGTTTAATGGTGAAGCAGAACCACCAAGTACATGGTTCTGGGTGGCTGGCCACATGGAGTTGAGAGTTGTGGGTATTTATATCTTCTCTTGGGCTTTGCACTTGAACTGTGCAAGAACATGTATTTTACTGGTTGTTGTCAGACTCCCAAAGAGCCATGTACAAATTCTAGGAGTTTGTCTGATTTTAAGTTTGATTGAAGTTTGAACTCTGATGCAATGTCGTTAGGAGCTTGTGCAATGTAGTGAGCTCTGCTGCTAGTGAGTTAATCCTATTATGTCCTGGGCTGGAGGGTCATGTCTTAATCCCTTCACCCTGGAGCTGAAGGCATTTGTTTTGTAGATAGGCTGGCCCAATCTTTCTCAATGGGCACAAAAATTGGCTGGGGGGAGGGAGATTGAGTCTGCTTTCTGTCTTTTAAGAAAAACATGTTTCTCTACTTCTCATTTAGGGAAATATAATATTCTGCCCTTTTTTAATATTCCTCAAAATATTTCATTCTTCTAGGAGAGGTATGTGTGCTAATTTTCTACAGAAGGAAGGAAAAAAATGATAGAGAGGAAAGAAGGATGAACAGGAAGGGAGGGAGGGAGGGAGGGGGAAGGAATGATTGTACCTATACAGATATGGAATGGATAGATGAATAAATAAATAAATCAAAAATCCTAAGAGCACATTTTCAGCTGAAATGTCACCTTCTTATTTTAAAGATCAAAATAAATTTAAACCTGCAAATGTATATAGTGAAATACGATAGCCATGTTCTGTTTTTCTACACCATTTGGATTTCATCAAACATATTAGACAGAAAAAAACATTTAAAGTATTATTCCTCCAGTTAGCGGAATTTACATTTTTTGCTGTTTTACCAAATGCTTTTCACAATGTGGATTTTTATAAAGCAGACAGGAAAGGCGTAGGCATTTTTCTCTGCACAAAAAACTCAATTGGAACTAGCGTACTAAATGAATCTAAAAATAGATATATATGCAAGCAACAACAGTACAGAAACAATTCAAAAATCAGAAGTTCAGGAAGAGAAATAAAATACTTCCAAAATGGGATATAAAAATAGCATTTCAACGGGTCCCTTGGGAAAAAAATCTTTAAGAAGAAAGAAAATTTAAAAAGGCAACAAACAGATGATACAATAGAATTTTTAAAAAGGAAGAAAAGAAAGTTGCTTGGGTACCTTTAGGAAGGAAAACAAAGAATTGGATTAAAATATCTTAAAAGGAACAAATGTAGAGATGCAATGCAAAATATTCTTTGGAATTGGCTTAAATTCTGGACTAAGATGAAAGTTTAACATGGAATTTCCAATGTTAAATTTTGCAGTGTTTAGTTTCAGAATTTGGACATGTTGGAAAGGAAGGTGTAGGGTTAAAATATTGTATTAGGAGATCCAATTTTATGTTCTCCTTTAGCCATAAAGATCATTCTGGAATTCGTCAAATGGAGAGGAGGTACGATATAAAACTAATCAATCAATCAATCAATCAATCATGATTCATTTCTAAAATGTCAACATTCTTCTTAAAATGCAGGGCACAGAAATGAATGTGTTAAAGATATGGTCTGCCCAATACAGACTAAAAAAGAATAATATTTTATAAGCTAATGTTAAAATGCATTTAGAACTGAAAAATCAACATATTTTTGAAATGTGCCACGTTAAAAAAAAGAATATATATTTCATTGCAAGAGATGTCTTACTTCTAATATAATAATTCTATGACATCTGTTTTGATTCAGAAGACATTAATAGGAGAGCCAGTAAGGTGTAGTGATTAAGGTCCTGGGCTAGAAACCAAGAGATGGCAAATTCTAGTCCTGCCTTAGGCATGAAAGCCGACTAGCTGACTTTGGGCCAATCACCAGGAGATGGTGAGCTGTAGTTCTCTCTTAGACACAAAAGCCAACTTGGTAACTTTGGGTCAAATCATCAAGGGATGGTGAGTTCTAGTTCCGTCTTAGGTATGAAAGCCAACTAAGTGACTCTCTTTCTCTCTCAGCCCAGCCCATCTCACACAGTTGTTATTGTGGGGAAAATAGGAGTAGGATGGAAGTATTATTATGTATGCTTGCCACCTTGCTTACTTAAAAAATAATAACGGTGGGATAAAAAGTAATAAATAAATAAACTAAATAAATATAGAATGTAGGACACAATCAAAGAAATGCTTCAAAAATACAGAATAATTCTAGGCAAGTAGAATAAGGGATAAGAAAGAAGATAACTGAAAGAAATAGTTTTAGACAGTTGGAATATTTTATTAAGGGACTGTGATTTTTGCCCTGAAGAAATTAGTATGTCCCTGCATCAAAAAGCACAAAAATTCTCTGGGAGAATGCACAGAATTGTATAATTAAAGAATCTTAGCATATTGTGATCAGTATTAGCAGAGATTGCATATTGTTAGGTGAGAGAAGGAGAAAAGTGATCACATTGGAGTTTTGCACAATCAAGAAGATTTTGTCTAGAGAGAAATATCTTAATGAAGATTTGCAGAAGATTTTAAGAGGAGAAATTTTAGCGTAATCTTACGCTAAATCTTAGGAAATTGTAAGAAAGAAAAAATTTTGTGGATGTGAAAAGATAACAGTTCTCCTGACTTGAGCTATTTTCAAAGGCCAACGTTGTGGGAGATACCTTCAACCCATAAAAATTTGCCTTTACGACCTGAAAGTATTGTGCAGCTAGGATTTCCAACATGGATATGAAGTCTTCTCTTCACAAAGTAAATACCCATCATCAAATCAAGAACACAGAGTCTGAAGAAGTTGTAAAGTACGTAAGATGCTCCAGATGTGATGGGACCAAATCTTGCCTAGGAATTTTGGGACTGTAGCCTCAGCTCTTCTGGAGATCATCAAGTTGGAGAACATCATGTTGGAGAACATCATGGAACAAAGATTAATTCTAAGGGCCCTCTGAAGGTCTCAAGCAGAAAGCTCAAATTCTGATAAGAACTGACATTGCCAAAATAGTTGTAACCACAATCAACCAAGTTATGAGACTCTTGTTAACTTTGGACACAAACAGGGTTACTTGACCAAATGACCAACATGGAGACAAGACATTGAGACATCACAATGCAAATCACACAAGATGATTAATACAAGAGACCATGGAACAACTGATTACCATGAACGGTCAAGACGGCTGTGGTCTTCTGATCTCCACACAAACAGGAGTAATCTCCCGTGTCTACCACCTTCAGATCTCGAATCAACAATTCGGCAATAGGACCCTCCTGCCTCATTCTGTATTTATCGCTTGACTTAAGAGTTTGTGATCCTTTCTTCCACTGTACCTCAGCCCCAGCTTTAGACATCTCACAATGGAGAGTAGTGGTGGCATCTTCAACAGCTTCCCGGTTCTTCAGCCCTTCTTTGAAAAGAACGGGCAGAGCTGAGAAGGTGGCAACAAGGACAGAGTTGAAAGGTAAGCATGAAGGACAAAGAAATGGAAACCACAGGACATCATACAAGCATGGAAGTCCTACCACTCAAACACAGCAAAACAAGAACTTATGGATTGGGAGAACATGGTGTGCTTTTTTTGTAAAATTATCTGGTAGGATGCACTGGGAAGACAAATAATGGTGTGATGTTTAAAGCATATGGACATTTCTGACATTCCAAATTTACCCAAGGAAGATTCTGTTCTTGATTCCTTGAGGTCAACCGTAGCGATTATTCCAAGCATTAAAAAATGATTGAACATATATATTTTAGGTTTGGTAGTAGCTGTGTAGTTAACATTTGTTATGGATTTATCTGAACTATTTAAATAATTATATCTATATCTATATCTATATCTCTATCTATCTATCTATCTATCTATCTATCTATCTATCTAGAGAGAGAGAGAGAGAGAGAGAGAGAGAGAGAGAGAGAGAGAGAGAGATAATATATATATATTCCTCACCCATAACTGAAGCCCTTTTGAAGGCCCTAAATTGAAGGAAGTTCTTATGAACACTACGACAGTCTCAACTCTTAACAAGATCTTCAGAAATAAAAGACAGGTGGCTTTTTTAATTAAAAGATAAAAATGTGATTGATGGACTAAGCTTTGCTGATATCTGCCTAAACTGGGTGATTCTAAGATGGTTGATGAAAGATTGTCAGCATATATATAGTCTGGCACAAAGATCAGGACTTCAGGAGAAATTAAAAGATTGAGAAAGACCAGGAGATCAAAGGAACCAATAGAAAATATATATATATATATGGAGAGATAAAAGTTTACCCTTGACTTCTAAAGTTGCTGTGGTTTGCTGTTCTCCAGATATACAAGCATAGGTTCCAGAATCTGTTACTTCTAAGTTCTGGATCACCAGTTCAGCAATTTTTCCTTCGTGTTTCATTTTATATTTGCTTCCTGACTTAAGAATCTTGTGTCCTTTCTTCCACTCTATAGGAGCAGAGATTTTGTTCAGCTCACACTGGAAAGTGGCAACTTTGCCTTCCATAGCTTCTTCGTCTTTTAAGGATTTGGTGAAGAGGACCGGCAGGGCTGAAGAATGGAGAATGATACGATAGAAGTCCATCAGGGTTAGCTGGAAGCACCAACAACTCCTTCCTTAGCAAACAATTGGGTTAATTAATCACGAAGCATAATTTAACCTAATCATTTACCTTAATGGGTTATTGAATGAGGTCTGTCCGATCCCTGCTGATTCCCATCTTGTCAGACTACTTGGAAATTACCATTTTAACCTCCAATTTATGGAATTTGTAATCTGGAATTCTTGCAAGTGTGGCTTGACTTTATCGTTTGATGCAAAAATTGGAGCGGACAATGGAAAGTGTATTGGTCTTGAGAATACAGGTAATCCTCAATTTACGACCACATTTCCAGCCAAACTTTGTTGCTGAGTTGTTCAGTGAGTTTCGCCCCATTTGATGACCTTTCTTGCCACAGTTGTTATGTGAATCTGGCTTCACCGTTGACTTTGGTTTTTTAGAAGATCACAAAAGGGGATCACATGACCCCGGGACAGTGAAACTGTCATAAATATCTGCCAATCCAATTTTTTATCATGTGACCATGGAGATGCTGCAATGGTCATAAGTATAAAAATGACCTTTAGTTACTTTTTTCATGGTCTTGTAACGTTGGTTACTAAATAATGGTTGTAAGTCAAGGACTGTCTGTACCAGTGATCGTATGGGTCTCAATGCATAGAAAAGTGAGGGCTGATGGTTGGACTAGATCAGGCTTCCCCAACCTTGGCAATTTCCAGCAGTGTGGACTTCAACTCCCAGAATTCCATAGCCAGCAGGTGCGTTGATGAGAGTTCTGGGACTTGAAATACACACACCTAAAAATTTTCCAAGGTTGGGAAACACTAGATTAGACTACTGAGATAGGACTAGTTTTTTAGCTAGAATTTCTGTATAAATAATAACTAGTTCTTTTTTTTTAAGAACTAGTAGACATTTGCCTAAAGTTTTAAATAGACTGCATAGAGAGGATTCCATTAATTGCAGCATCCCTAATTTCAGTTTAACAGTTGTATGCTCATTTAGAACAAACATAGAATCATAGAGTTGGAAGGGGCCTTGGAGGTCATCTAGCTCAAACTCCTGCTCAACCAGGAGATCCTACACCAATAATACCATTCTGGACAAATGGCTGTCCAATCTCTTCTTGAAAATCTCAAGTGATGGAGCATCTATAATTTTGGAATTCCACTGATTAATTGTTCTCACTGTCAGGAAATTTCTCCTTAGTTCCAGCTTGGAGTTCTCCTTGATAGGTTTCTGTTATTCCTTGTCCTGCTTTCTGGTGCTTTGGAGAACAGGTTGACCCCCTCGTCTTCTTTGTGGCAGCCCCTCAAATACTGGAAGACTGCTATCATATCCCTCCTGGTCCTTCTTTTCATTAAACTAGACATGCCCAATTCCTGCAACCGTTCTTCATATGTTTTAGCCTCCAGCCCCCTAATCATCCTTGTTGGTCTTCTCTGCACTCTTTCCAGAGTCTCAACATCTTTTTTACATCATGGATATAAATATTCCAAGTGTGGTCTTACCAAGATATTATAAAGTAGTATTAACACTCCATGTCATTTTGATTCTATCCAATCTCTGAATGCAGCCAAGGACTGGATTAGATTTTTGGCAGCTGCTGGCTCATATCTAAGTGGTGGTCTACTAGGACATCTATTAATCAAAGAATTTAACACTTTAAAACTATTAACAATGCCATTAACAGGGATTAATAGAACATTATTCATCTATTATGTTGTTTGCGTTATTTTAATTTTTTCTCCCTGTTGTTACATTTCTACAGGGCATGTAGAAGTCTAGGAGAATCCAGCAACATTAAAGCTGGATAACTAACTACATAAATTCATAAATCAGATGCAGATATATTGTATCTTCATATCCACTAACAGAAGCTTGTAGCTGAATTTAGATTCAGGTCCCTCTTTCAACATATTATTCATCACACTAAACTTTGGAAGTTGCAACAAGGAGAAATACCTTATTTAAGTCATCTAACATGGAACTAAGACTATCCAACTGAAGTTATCTTGGTTGGGAGTTAAGAGCTCTAGAGTCCATCAAAATAACCTCCATTCCTAGAAAATGATGTAGATAGAAACTCTTCAACATGGTATACCCCTCAAAGTAGGAAGGGTGAGATTAGGAGGAAGAGGACAAATACAAAATATGATTTTTCAAAATTATGAAAGATGCTGGAATGCCAAAGTGTAGAATCAGGTTTTCCTTGTTTTTCAAATACACTAGGTTTGGAGAAAACAAGAAGGGAACATGAAGTTGACAAAAGCGCCAATGCAATCCTGGGCTGCATCCACAGAGGGATAGAATCAAGATCATGTAAAGTGTTAATAACACTTTATAATGTCTTATTAAGACCACACTTGGAATATTACATCCAGTTTTGGTCACCACGATACTAAAAAGGTGTTGAGACTCTAGAAAAAGTGTAAAGAAGAGCAACAAAGATGACTAGGGGACTGGAGGTTAAATCGGTTGCAGGGATTTGTTATGGCTAGTCTAGTGAAAGGAAGGTCTAGGGACAACATGAAACCGGAGCACCAGAAACCCAAAGACCAGCTGGCTGGCGCACGCATGCGCACTGGCCAACTGGTCTTCAGGTTTCTGGCGCTCGGCACATGTGTGCACATGCATACACACGTTCTGCTTTGGGCACTCGATGCTGAAAAGGTTCGCCGTCACTGGTATAGGGGTTCCTGCCTGAGCAAGGGTTGGATTAGAAGACCTACAAGGTCCCTTCAAACTCTGTTATTCTGCATTCTGAATTGCTCTGTTGCAGCTGATTTCCTGGACAAGTTTAAAGAAGGTCTTTTCCCTGTAGCTCCTACAAATTTTTTGATGTCCCCAAAGGAATGCTGAGGAAGAGATATTTTGACCTCTTCCTTTGGAAATTGAAAGATTTTAAAGACACCATGTAGGAGACTGCAAGATTGATGATGACAAGTCAAAGACTGGTTTAAGAAGAAGAAGCAAGTTAGATGCAGGAAGATAAGCTGTGATGCTGAGCTTCATTGGAGAACACTAGAAAATATAAGACTTTTAAGATACAATGGTTTAAGGGTAATATGTATACTTTTTTTACCATTTATGGTCAATTTAGCTGTAGTCTTCTGGGCTCCACATTTGCAAGTATAATCTCCAGAATCGGTGATGTCCAAGCCTTGGATCACCAGTTCAACACAAGAACCTTCCTGTTTTAATTGGAATTTTCCATCCGGTTTCAGCAGCCTAGATCCCTTGTACCATTCCACACTTGCTGCTTTATTCAGCTTACACTGGAAAATGGTTGATTCCCCTTCGTTCACTTCCTTGTTTTTTAGGTCTTCTTGGAAAAACACAGGCAGGGCTGAAGGACGCGACATGGAGAAAGAGAGGATCAAATTACTGAATGAATTAGATCTCAATGGATAAAACCCTTGCGATGTTTGAAACATACCATGAGAGGAGGAAAATCAGGAAACTAAAATAAGGTTTATGAAACTGTGGAGAAGATCCTGCCTATGAAACCACATTAAAAGTGATTGCATTTCAGGCGATCGATGAAAGAACTTAACTATCAGGAGCAACCAAGAAACCTAAAGAAGATCAGTTGCAAAGACTTATTACCATTCACTTTCAAAGTTGCTTTGGTCTTCTGATCCCCACACATGCAAGTGTAACTTCCAGCATCTGGGACTTCCAGATCTTGGATGGACAGCTCAGCAAAGCGTCCTTCTAACCTCATTCGGTACTTCTCACTCGGTTTCAGTACTTTTTCATCCTTCATCCACACGACCAAATCCACAGCTTTGGTCAACTCGCAATGCAGAGTGGCGGTTCCACTTTCGGTCACCTCCTGGTTCTTCAGTTGAGTTTTGAAATGAGCAGCCACGGCTGAGGGACACAAGAAGATACCACATCAACAGAAACAAGTTATGGGGAAGACTATTTCTCACATACATGATGTCCAAACGTGACACCCATGGATTACCATCTGGTCTGTTCTCAACAGTTGCTACCCATTCCAACTTTGGAAGGTTGTTCTCAAAGTAGACTTCTCTTAAGGTCGAAAGTTGAATGCTCGCAAGACAGAATTATTTGGAGAAACAGGATTCAGCCTTGCTTAAAACGGACACGAGGACTACTTTCACCTGCTCTACTAATGCCAATGCTCAGAAACCATTTGCAAAGCAACATTTCCTGTCAAGCTAAAAAGGAAAGCAGAGATCTTGAGAGCAGAAGGATTCAGGAGATCAAAGCAAAAGAGAGTAGACCAGATGGTCAAACTTTGAAAGGACATAAATGGGAGGGGGGGTTTAGGAATACCTCCACAAGATAAGCAAAGCTGTGCTTTGTTTTGGCTTTTTTTACCATTCACGGTTAAGACTGCAGTCGTCTGTTGGTCTCCAGAAATGCAGGTATAATCTCCAGCATCTTTCAGGTCCAGATCATGGATTGTCAACTCGACGATGGTACCTTCTTTCTTCATTCGGTATTTGCTGCCTGGCCGTAAAGTTTTTTGTCCTTTCACCCACTCCACCGGAGCGGGTTTATTTAACTCACAGTGGAGAGTAGCTACTCCACCTTCCAGAGCCTCAGCCTTCTTCAGTTTTTCTTTAAAACTGACGGGCGTAGCTGGAGAATGAAGGGTTAGAGACAGAGAAATGGATGCGTGCGAAAATAGAAGATGATCACTTACCAATATTATATTCAAGTTATATTATAAATGAGGTCAAATCAGCAAATACATCAAATGTAAAGAAAACAAGTAGAGCTTTGATTGCACCATTTGACCACCTCCTTTAGACACCCGTTTCTAGCCCAAGACACAGACAGATAGTCATGAGAGCTGTTAGGACAATACGGGGTGGCAGAGAGATCTGTTTGAAGAAAGTGACTTAAACAAGAGTACTTTAAACTGACTATGAGTTTAGACAGAGAGGGGGAGAGAGAGAGAGAAAGAAAGAGAGGGAGGAAGAGAGAAAGAAAGAGAGAGACTGAGAGGGAGGTGATAGATAGATAGATAGATAGATAGATAGATAGATAGATAGATAGATAGATAGATAGATAGATAGATAGATAAATAGATAAATAGATAAATAGATAAATAGATAAATAGATAGATAGGAGAGAAAGAGAGAAAGAAATGATATAATGGCATCCGTGAATGAACTTGGGAGACAGGAGGGAGATCTGCAGATTGGAGAATCAGCAGGTAAAAGATACCTTGACCCACCGAAAGAAAAGGGGTGTGGGAAGCAATACAGAAGGGATCTTCCCTAATTTTCCAGGTTGGGAGAAATATTTTCAGTTTTGCAAAATTCTGTTCACGTAATCTTACAATACAGGTAGTCCTTGATTTACAACCATTATTTTAGTGACTCTTACAACAGCACTGAAAAATGGATTTACAACCGCACTTATGATCCTCACAGTATCCCCAAAGGGGTGTGATCGAAATTCTGGCCCTTGGGCAACAGGCATATATTTATGAGGGTAGCAGCATCCCAGGCTCACTTAATCGCCATTTGTGACCTTCCCACAAGAAATCAATGCAGGAAGCAAGATTTGCTTAATGAACATACAATTCACTTAACAACTCAGGTGATTTGCTTAACAACCCTGGCAAAAAAGGTTGTAAAATTGGGCATGGCTCCCTTAACAGCCGCCTTGCTTAGCAATGGAAATTCTGGCCCCAATTGCAATTGTATGTCAAGGACTACCTGTTAAGATAGCCCTAGGGGGTGCTTCTTATCTGGACTACCTTGAAGGGCTAATGTCCTAATTTTTAGCAAAAAGCAAAGAAAATAAGAAAGCAAAAAATTAGATGAAGGAAGTCCCAAAGGTACTTTTTCAAGAGGCCACAGGACTTTCTTATTTTTCTTTGAAGACATTTCACTTCTCATCCAAGAAGCTTCTTCAATTCTGACTGAATTGTGGAGGATGGAAGGATTTATACAGGTTATCCTCAGCTTACAACAGTTCATTTAGTGACCAATGAAAAAAGTGACTTATGACCATTTTTCACAGTTACAACCTTAACTGTGATCCCCTTGATCATGTGATCAAAATTCAAATGCTTGGCAACTGGTTCATACTTATGACTGTTGCTGTGTCCCAAGGGCATGTGATCACCTTTTGCTTCCTTCTGACAAGCAAAGTCAATGGGGAAGCCAGATTCACTTAACAAACAAGTTATTAACTTATCCACTGATTCACTTAACAACTGTAGCAAGAAAGCCTAGCCTAAATGGTTCTTAATTGGGATTTTAAATTTTATAGACTTGGGGGTTTTAAATTGGGAAGCCAATGATTTAATTCTTTTTAATTATCTTAACTTTTATATTGTATGTATTTTAATTTTGGCTGTTCAACGCCCTGAGTCCCTTCTGGGAGAAGAGCGGTATACAAATTAAATTAATAAATAAATAAAAATAAATAAAGGTCATAAAATGGGGCAAAACTCACATAACAAATGTCTTACTTAACAACAGAAATTTTGGGCTCAATTTGGTCATAAATCGAGGACTGCCTATATTCCTTGCAGTCATCTGGTCGTTAGCACTTTTTTTGAGAGTCATTGAGACCACTTGGGGGTTTTTCTGTGCCCTCAACGTCACTTGAATAGTGCAAATAGTGTGGAACATTTTTGTTACTGCTGAAAGGACTCTGTTGTAAACAGGAGACAGATAGCATCGTATCCCTTCCACTCTGTTCAGTGGATGTAGGTGGTCTCTTTGACCCCTCTTTCAAACCATCGGTCCTCTCTGTCCAGAATGTGGACTTTGCAGTGACCTTTGTTTTCCAAATGCAGATGAACTGCGGAATCTGGTCGTAATGGGTTTTTTCTTATAAAATGTGTCATGCATTTGTAAAGTTGTTGTTTTGTTTCCCCAATGTCCAGATCTGCATATGTCTCACTGCACTGTAAGCTCCACCACCCATTTGCACTATTCAGGTGACCCTGAGATAAACCCTCGAGTGGCCTCAGCGACTCTCAGAGAGAGCGCTAATGACCAGATGACTGCAAGGAATATAAATCCTTCCATCCTCCACCATTCAGTCAGAACTGAAGAAGCTTCTTGGAAAGGAAGTGAAATATCTTCAAAGAAAAACAAGGTCCAGTTATCTTTTGAAAATGCACATTTGGGATAACCATGATCTGGGTGACTGAGAATCCCCACAGACATTTAGACGAGGAAAAGGCAAGAGAAGATGAGGAATGTATCCACCATCTTTCCCTACCGTGGACTTTGATCTGAGCTGTGCTCTGCTTCTCTCCCGCATCACAAGTATATTTTCCTGCATCCTCTGGTTGTGCATGGTGAATCAGCAGCTCAGCCACACAGCCGTCCTGTTTCATCTTGTACTTCTCGCTCGCCCAAAGGAGAGTCGCACCTTTCTTCCATGCCACTGTGACCTCTGGCGCGGCGAGGACGCAGCGCAAAGTGACCGTCTCACCTTCTTTATTTTCCACATCCTTAAGCTCTTCCTTAAAAATGGCAGGGGCTGCTACAAGGCACGATCAGGATAAGGGGGACAAAGTAAGGTTTTGGAGGAAAACTTGCATGTGAGCTGATATGGCAACAGGAAGCAAACTGGGTTTGTATGCAGAAACACGGTTTGGGCAGCAGCAGAGGGCAATAAATAAATCTTCTAACTAAATAAAGCACCTAGCACTGAGGATTTTATCTAGTTGGGTAATGGGACGTCTGCAAAGAAACAACCAAGTTCAAAAAGCACCAAGGACCTTAGAGTCCTTCTCCTCCTCCTCCTCCTCCTCCTCCTCTGTATAATCCTCCATCCCTTCGAGCACTGATGATGTTACCTAACTGGGTCATGAGATGTCTGAAAGAAACAACCAACCTCACAGAGCACCAAGGACCAAGGAAATGAGATATGATGAAATGAAAGAATGAGATGATATGAGATATAGGATTGAGATATGACATGCGAGATTGAAAAATAAGGTATGGGATATGAGGTATGAGATTGAGAAATGAGATATGAGGTATGTCATAGAGATATGAGGTAAGAGTATGAGATATGAAATTGAGAGGAGATATAAGTTACGAGACATGATAGATGAGGTATGAGAAATAAGCTGTGAAATATGAGGTCTAAGATTGAGATATGAATGATATGAGGTATGAGGTATGAGATATGAAACTGAGTGGAGATACAAAATATGACACATGAGATATGAAATACGAGTTATGAGGTATGAGGTATAAAATTGAGATATTTATTTATTTATTTATTTATTTATTTATTTATTTATTTATTTAATCAAATTTATATGCCGCCCTTCTCCCATAGGACTTGGGGCGGCTCACAGAATAGAAACAACATAACAATAAAATAGTACTAAAACAAGCCAATTTAAAATCCCCAGACAATTAAAACTTCGCGGCAGATCAGGGAATTTGCTGAAAAAGCCATGTCTTCAGGTCGGCGTGGAAAGTGCGGAGGTCGGGAGATATGACTTAGATGCGAGGTATGAGATGAGGTATAAAATATCAGACTGAGATTTGAGATGAGATTGAGATATATGAGATATGACATGAGATATGAGATTTGAGATACAAGATATGAGGTATGAGATATGAGATGAGATATGAGGTATGAGATGAGATATGAGGTATGAGATGCAAGATATGAGAATCAGGTATCAGGTATGAGATATGAGATTGTGATGTGAGATATGAGATGAATGTAAGCAATGCCCTGTTGGATTGGACCCATCTGGTCCAGCCCTCAGTTCTCACAAAGGTCCACCTTTGTCCAAGCAAATCATCTTGGCCTTTTCATAAAACCAAAAGAGACACCCACACCAGCATTTTCTCAACGCTGGAATCCCTCTTTCTCTTGAGACCCTGAGAACGTGATGGTGAACCTATGGCACATGTGCCAGAGGTGCCACGCAGAGCCCTCTCTGTGGGCATGAACGCCGTTGCCAGCTGGTGTTCTGGTTTCCGGCACACACATGAACGCCGGCCAACTGATCTTCGCACATGCCAGAGCCCCGGCATGCATGCACCGGCCACCTGATCTTTGGGTTTCCAGCACTCCGGCACATACGAAGACCAGCTGGCCAGCGTGCACGCCCACACTGGAAACCAGACCAGGTGGGCGGTGCATGCATGCGCACAGGCCGGCTGGTCTTTGAGTTTCTGAGGCTGCGGCATGCATGCATGCATGCGCATGTGCGTTCCGGTTTGGGCACTCAGTACGGAAAAGTTTCGCCATCACTGCCCTGAGATTATTCACCCAATTTTTCTCTATCCATCCCTGGGATGGAGAACTTCAGAAGACCATTAAGTCCAGAACTGCTTTCAATACTGGCAAATGTTAGCAAAGGTCTCCTACCTGTCACCTCCACCCGTGCAGAGGTCTTCAGGTCTCCACTTTTGCAAATATATTCCCCTGCATCTGATGTCTTTGCCTCCCGGATAATGAGCTCAGCCACAGGACCCCGTTGCTTGAATTCATATTTGTCACCTGCTTCCAGGACTACGTTGCCCTTCATCCACTGCACAGGCACATCTGGTTTGTTAAGCTCACAAGTAAGACGGACTTTATTCCCTTCCTGGGCTTCCTTGTTTTGCAGTTCTTGGTTAAAAACTACTGGCAGGCCTAAAATGCAAAAAGAAAAAAGATGGAATAGGACAGAAGAGAAATAAACCATTACCCTTTTTTTTTAAATCACTAATCATATTGATGATTAGTAAAAAGGTAGCCCTTGACTTACAACAGTTCGTTTAGTGACCATTTGAAGTTACAAGGGCACTGAAAAAAGTGACTTAGGACCATTTTTAACATTTATGACCATTGCAGCATCCCTGGGGTCATATGATTAAAATTTGGACACTTATGATGGTTGCAGTGTCCCAGGATCATGTGGTCCCCTTTTGTGACCTTCTGACAATTAAAGTCAATGAGGAAGCCCAATTCACTTAACAACCTTGTGACCAACTTAACAATAGCAATGATTCACCTAACAACTATGCCATAATGGACGTAAAGTGAGGCAAAACTAACAATTTGTCTTGCTTAGCAATGGAAATTTGGGGATCAATTGTGGGCATAAGTCGAGGACCCCCTGTACTTAATTAGTGACTTCCCTCTGATTTTATTTCTACATGATTGAAACTATCAGACGCCGGTCCTACCTTGCACCACTAGCTTTGCACTGGATTGGCTGTCACCAATGTCACAAGTGTAGATGTCACTATCGTTTTCCTTAAGGTCCTTCACGAGGAGTTGCAAGACAGTTCCTTTTTGGCTGATCTCATATTTCTGGCTGGCTTGAAGGTCAACAATGCCTTTTCTCCACGCCACAGAAGAAGTTGGTTTCTTGGTTTCACAAGTGAGGGTGGCATTCTTGTTCTCCTCCGCCTTCAAGTCCTCAAGATCCTTCACAAAGCAGTTTCCAGCTTCTGGAACAGATGAAAAGAAAGGCCTTATCAAACTTAAGTAAGAGGAATAAATCCATTTATTTTATTTGCTTGTGTATAATAACCACTGGCCACATGCGTGAGTTCAGTATGTGGAGCTCAATGAATTGCCATCCAATTACAGGTAGTTCTCAAACTTGCAACTGTTTGTTTAGTGACCGTTTTTCACGCCAACAACTGTTGCAGCTTCCCTATGATCGTGTGATCAAAATTCATATGCTTGGCAACTGATTCATATTTATGACAGTTGCAGTGCCCCAGAGTCATGTGATCAATTTTCACAAACTTCTGACAAGCAAACTCAATGGGGAAAGCCAGATTCACTTAACAATCGTGTGTTCTGCCCCAGCTACAGGTCCCAAGAAATGTAGCACACACACACAGCTCCAAAAACTCTGTTTAATACAAACAAACCCCTTTCAAAATGCAGGCTTTAACCACAAATGTCCTTATCAGCCTGCTATGAATTACAGAGATTAAACAAAATCCGACAAGGGTTGGCAATCAGCCCAGAAATCAAGTTGTAACAAAAAACTCAGTCTCAAAATGCTCTGAGTAGGATCAATGCTATCTGTGTGTGAACTTAAATAGGCTAAGGGAGTGGCCAATTAACCCCAAGCCTTACTCTCGAGGAGACCTCCTCCTGAGTAGCCACTCCTGCTTTTTGGCAGCCCTGCATGCTTGAGCATTGAGAAGAGGCTCCTCCACTTCACTCTCTTCACTTGAAGGAGCCTCTGGAGGTTCTGAAGGCCCTGGCTGAGTCTTTGCCTCTAGCACCACATCCTCTTCAGCCTCCTCACTGTCCGACTCGAGCGCCAGTTGCACAGGCTGCTGGCGCGACACCACACCAGCCTCCTCATCGTCGGGATCAGCCACAATCTGCGCAGGCCACTGGCGGGCCACAACACCGTGTCACTAACTGAACAACTACAGGATTCACTTAACAACTGTGATAAGAAAGGTTCTAAAAAGGGACAAAATTTATTTAACAACTATCTCGCTTAGCAACGAAACGTTGGGCTCAGTTGTGATAAATTGAGGATTACCAGTATAGGGTTAGGGTTTTTGTTGCTAAATCTTTGTGGTTAAGCAAGACAGTTGTTAAGTGAGTTTTGCCCCACTTCACAACCTTTCTTACCACAGATGTTGAGTGACTAACTGCAGTTGTTCAGTTAGTAAAATGGTTGTTAAGTGAATCTGGCCTCCCCAGAAGATCACAAAAGGGGATCACATGACCATAGGAAACAGCAACTGTCATAAGTACAGGTCAGTTGCCAAGGGTCTGAATTTTGATCACTTGACCATGGGGATGCTGCAATGACTGTAAGTGTGAAAAATAGTCCTAAGTCACTTTTTTCAGTGCAATTGTAACTTCAAACTGTCACTAAACAAACAGTTGTAAATTGAGGATTACATGCACCCCTATCACTGACCTTCCACCGATAGCGTGGCTTTTGTTTTGGAGAATTCGGTCTCACAGGTATATTGTCCACCATCTTTCACTGTGGTGTCATGGATGATTAAAATCGCTCGGGAGCCTTCCTGACGCAGGTCGTATTTTTGACTCCTCCGAATCTCTTTGCCATCCTTTTTCCACTTCAGGTTGTTGTCCCATTTGGACAAATCACAACTCAGGCTGACTTCACATCCCACTAAGGTGGACTTATCCTCCAGCTGTTTTGTGAATTCAGCGGGCTTTTCTACGGGGAACAAAAGATTGGGAAACCAAGTCAGAGAAAACACACAAGATTTGTGACTGTCTGTTGCATGTCTGCAACAGTTACAGATGGAAAAGTAAGGCTGTATTTAGACTGTGATTATGAAATGGCTGCATGGTGCATCCTCACGTTGTAAAAATTATCTCAAGAGGTTCCTTGGCTCTCATGAGTTGGTCAGGTCTTTCTAGGACTTTGTGGGGACTTCGTGTTTAGATATGGTAAAATAACTAGATATGGGATAATTAGATATGGGAAAATACAGCAGTTAAATATGCATATCTATGTCTGTCATCTATCTATCCAATAATCCATCCACCCATCCATCTACATCTCTCTCTCTCTCTCTCTGTGTGTGTGTCCCCTACCTATCCCCCTACCTAAGTACCTACCTTTATATCTATCATCTCTATCATGTCTCTCCCTTCCTCCCCCCCCCCACTCTCTCTCTCTTACACACACACACACACTGATTTGACAAGTTTGTGATTCTTTCATTAAGAAAATATTCCTGAAACATGAAACATCTGCAAGGAAACCTCCAAGCTCAGAGACAACCCCCCTCCCCCCAGGACCCATCCCCGGTTGATGATTTCATGGGACTCTCTACTCCATCTGACTTATTTTAATACAATCATAGCTCCCTCCCCACTTCGCACCTTTCACTGCAAGAGATGCTTTGGATTTTAAATCACGGACGGAAAACACCACTTCACCGGCATCGGTAACTAAGGTTTTCTTGATTGTGAGGGTGTATTTTCTTCCTTTGTTGAAGGCTCGGAATCGGGCGTCATGGCTGACTTCGTTCCCATTGATCAGCCAGTGACAACCATCCAGACTCTCATGTGAGAGGACACATTCGAAGCTACAACCCTCTCCTTCCTGCACCTCAATGCTCTTTAGACGCTTTGTAATACCGATATTCAGCTCTGTTGCAAAATAAGAAGTGGATTAAATTAAAATAATTATCAGAAGTCCTCAATTTACAACAGCTCATTTAGTGACTGTTTGAAGTTACAACTGCACTAAAAAAAAGTGATATGACTATTTTTCACACCTATGACGGTTGCAGCATCCCCATGATCACGTGATCAAAATTCAGACACTTGGCAACTGACTCATAGTTACAATGGTTGCAGTGTCCCAGGGTCATGGGATCCCCTTTTGTGACCTTCTGACAAAGCAAGTCAATGGGGAAGCCACTTAACAACTGTGGCAAGGAAGATCGTAAAACTCACTTAACAAATGTCTCTCTTAACAACAGAAATTTTGTGCTCAATTGTGGTTGTAAGTTGAGAACTATCCATAATTAAAATTAATTTAAATTTCATTTCATTTCATTTAGAATTTAACTTAAATTTAAAAATTAAAATAATTAAAATAAAATAGCATTAAGTAATTCTTGGCACCCTTGATCAATCAGATAGTCCTCAACTTACAACTGGGTCATTGTGACGACAATAACGCGGGCCACCATGGAAGTGTACCTGATTTGACAACCTTCTTGTCTTGTCTTCAGGTGCTTTGGGGAATAAGTGGACCCCCTCTTCTTTGTGGCAGCCACTCAAATATTGGAAAACTGCTATCATGTCACCTCTAGTCCTTTTTTTCACTAGACTAGACATAACCCAGTTTCAGCAACTGTTCTTCATATGTTTTAGCCTCCAGTCCCCTCATCATCTTTGTTGCTCTTCTCAGCACCCTTTCTAGGGTCTCCACATCTTTTTTACATTGTGGTGACCAAAACTGGACACATTATTCTATGTGGGGTCTTACAATCCCTAATCATTTCTACAATTTTTCTAGAATCTCAACATCTCTTTTGTATCATGGTGGTCAAACACTGAGTGGACATCACTGTGAAGATAAGACCTCTCCTACCTACACAATGCCCTAAAGTTGTATTGCTGGACCAACTCCCATAGTCCTTATCCTACACCAACTGTGGAATTCCAAGAGATCTGGAAGCTCACCACTGCAAAAGAATGGAGAATGATGTTCTCCTGACTCAACCATTCTGAGTTTCCCAATTCTGCGTACCTTGAATGATGACTTTAGACTTGGCGACATCCGTTCCAAGGTCACACGTGTACCATCCAGCATCATCCTTGCCAAGATCTCGGATGGTGAGTCCCAGGGTCTTCCCAGATTGCAACATCTCAAATTTATCTCCTGGGGTCAGTTCCACCCCTTCCTTCTTCCATACCGGTTTCACTTTCGGTTTTGAGACTTCACACTCCAGTGTGATAGTGCTTCGTTCCTCAGCAACCACGTCGTCCAGAGATTTCATGAAGACAGCCGGCTTCTCTGCAGAAAATGGAGTCAAAGGTGTGTTTAGAAGTCATGTTTAGAAGTCGGCACCTGGATGAAGCTATCTATCTAGACCCGTACGAGTCGGGCTTCAGGCAGGGGTACAGCACAGAAACGGCATTGGTCGCGTTGGTGGATGATCTCTGGAGGGCTCGGGACAGGGGTTGTTCCTCTGTCCTAGTCCTATTAGATCTCTCAGCGGCTTTTGATACCATCGACCATGGTATCATGGTTGAGGGGGTTAGGAATAGGGGGCACTGTTTTGCGGTGGTTCTCCTCCTTCCTCTCCGACCGCTCGCAGTTTGTGTTGGCAGGGGGGCAGAGGTCGACCTCGAGGCGTCTAGCATGGGGAGTGCTGCAAGGGTCGGTCCTCTCGCCCCTCCTGTTCAACATTTATGTGAAGCCGCTGGGTGAGATCATCCGTGGTTTTGGGGTGAAGTGCCATCTGTACGCTGATGATACTCAGCTGTACATCTCCACCCCAGACCACCCCAACGATGCCCTTGATGTGATGTCCCGCTGCCTGGAGGCCGTGCGGGTCTGGATGGGGAGGAACAGGCTCAGACTCAACCCCTCCAAGACCGAGTGGCTGTGGCTTCTGGCGCCCCGATATAGTCAGCAGGTGCCATCGCTGACTATTGGGGGTGAATCTTTGCCCCCCACGGAGAGGGCTCGCAAACTGGGTGTTCTCCTGGACGCGCGGCTGTCTTTAGAAGAGCATATGACGGCCGTGGCCAGGGGGGCCTTTTATCAGGTTCGCCTGATTCGCCAGTTGCAGCCCTTTCTGGATCGGGACGCCCTGCGCACGGTCACTCATGCCCTTGTTACTTCCCAGTTGGACTATTGTAATGCTCTCTACATGGGGCTCCCCTTGAAGAGCACTCGGAGGCTCCAACTGGTCCAGAATGCGGCCGCGCGGGTGGTTATGGGTGCAACCCGTTATGCCCATGTGACACCCCTCCTGCGCGAGCTGCACTGGCTCCCGGTGGTCTTCCAGGTGCGATTCAAGGTGTTGGTTACCACCTTTAAAGCGCTCCATGGCATAGGACCCGGGTACCTCCGAGACCGTCTTCTACCACCAATAGCCTCCCACTGACCAGTTCGTTCCCACAGAGAGGGTCTCCTCAGGGTGCCATCAGCCAAGTTATGTCGGCTGGCGACGCCCAGGGGGAGGGCCTTCTCTGTGGGAGCCCCAGCCCTGTGGAACGAACTGCCCCCGGAAATTCGTAAGATCTCCGACCTCCGGGTGTTTCGCTGCGCATTGAAGACCCTGTTGTTCCGCCAGGCCGGACTATCAACACAATAGTTTTAAATTGGGGTATTTAAATTTATTGGGGTTTTAAATTTGAGCCACTTATTTAATTATTTTAAATTTTATATCATTGTTTCGTCTGTGTTTTTAAATAGGCTGTACACCGCCCTGAGTCCTTCGGGAGAAGGGCGGTATAGAAATAAAATTATTATTATTATTATTATTATTATTATTATTATTATTATTATTATTATTATTATGTTGTTGTTGTTGTTGTTGTTGTTGTTGTTGTTGTTGTTGTTGTTGTTTGTCGGGCTCACATAAGTACTCTTGATCAATATTCCTCTGTTGAATTGTATGAATTGGGAGACAATTCATACAATTCAACAGAGTATGCAAAGATGGTGTCAGAGGTAGCAGAGATCACAATAAGTCTTTAAAAAGAAATTGCTCTGACCTCTCTGGAAATTACAATAATTTCTTGAAATAAAGTTTGCTGTAACTGTTGACTAACAAAAGGAAGTATAAGGATATTTTAGTACAGCCTTACAATCACAATTGAGCCCTAAATTTCCATTGCTAAGTGAGACATTTGTTAAGTGAATTTTTCCCCATTTTATGACCTTCCTTGCCACAGTTGTTAAGAGATTCACTGCAGTTGTTCTGTTAATCACATGGTGTATAACTTGAATCCGGCTGCCCATTGACTTTGCTCGTCAGAAGGACTCAAAAGGGAATCACATGACCCCAGGACACTGCAACTATCATAAATATGAACCAGTTGCCAAGCATCCAAATTCTGAACATGTGACCAGAGGATGGTCACATGGTGACAATGGTCATAAGTATGAAAAACGTTCCTAAGCCACTTTTTTCAGTGTCGTTGTAACTTCAATTGGTAACTAAATGAAGTGTTGTCCTCTGAGGACTACCTGTAAGTTCTTCATTCTACAGACAGTATGTGTTTCCTTCCTAATCAGCTTGTGTTTCCTTACTTTACGCAACTAAATGAACGCTGGCTAAAATATTGTACCTGGTCCTTTCCCAGACTTATGGGAAGATTCACATTTACTCAGATCCGAATAAACGTGTCACTTAGAGAAAACTGGGATCTGTTTCTTTGCCCATTCTGGGCCCAAACTTGACATTGTGCAAAACAATTTTTTACAAGTTCCAGATGTGGGATGAGTAAGATGGTGTGTACCTGAACGGTTCCAGATTTATTCAGCAATGAATTGCCATTTGTTTACTGACCGCTTGAAGTTACAACAGTACTGAAAAAAGTGAGTTATGACTGTTTTCACACTTAACAACCATTGCAACATCCCCCCATGGTCATGTGATTAAAATTCAGATGCTTGGCAGCTGACATTTATGACTGTTGCAGTGTCCCGAGGTCACATGATCCCCTTTGGCAACCTTCTGACAAGCAAAGTCAATGGGGAAGCCGGATTCACTTAACAACCGTGTGACTGACTTAATGACTGCAGTGATTTTCTTAACAACTGTGGCAAGAAATGTCGTAAAATGGGGCAAAATTCATTCATAATCTTTCAGTTAGCTACAGAACTTTGGAACTCAGTTGTGGTTGTAAATTGAGGACTATCTGTGGTATATGTATGCATATTGGCATATCTACAGAAGTGTGTGCGCACACACGCAAACACAGAGTGATTTTAATAGATAATAAGCCATCCAGAGGATCTGAAATTTTTGGTTCTTCTAGATGGGGAAGAAGATATTAAAAAAACTTGAGCTTGGGGCAGCGTGATGGGCCTGAAGCAGAGATTACAACCAAGATTATCACTAAGACCAACAACCAAACCATAAACAACAGCCCAATCAAGAAACTACTGACTCTAGAGGAGATAGCCAGGGCACACATCTAATAAATAAACAAATAAACACAGACAAACAATCAAAGAGTAAACAACAGCCTAAGAAAGAAACTAACCAACACTGATAGGGCAAGCCACTTGAATAAATAAACAGAGAATAAACTCCACTCCCTTCTAGCACTGATGTTACATAGTTGGGTAATGAGATATCTTCAAAAAAACAAGAGAGCACCAAGAATCCCACAGTCCTTCTCTTTCTCTTCCTCCTTATCCTCCACTCTGAAAACCCTTCTAACATTGATGATATTACCTAATTGGTAATACCTATTACCTAATGAAAGCAAGCTCAGAAAGCATTGAGGACCCCTCAGAAAGCATTGAGGACCCCACAGTCCTTCTCCTCCTCTTCCTCCCCTTCCCTTTCTTCTCGTTCTCCTCCTCTCTGTAAATGCCACTCCCTTCTAGCAACTATGATGTTACCTAATTGGGTCATGAAACATCTTCAAGAAAACAACCAAACTCAGAGAGCACCAAGGACCCACCTGCCTGAAGCTCTCCCAAGATGTGCCCATAGATTTCATCTGCCAAGTTGGAAACAGGCTATCTCAAGGCCCCTAAGCTGCCTCCTCACACCTCAAAAACACTGGAAGAAATAGAAACTTACCTTTCACCTTCAGCCGGGTGCTCTCAGAAATTTTCTTCTGAACCTTGATGGTCACTGTCCCACTGTCTTCTGGCGTGACATGCTTCAGCGTCAGGCTGTGGGAGTTGCCCAAATGCTTTATCTCATTGAAGTTGTTGGGGAAGAGGTGGGTATCATTGAGGAACCATTCAACATCCTCACAATCTTCAGACAACTCACAGGAGAAGGTAGCCAAGCTCTCTTCGTCAACCTCCACATCCTGCAGATGTTTGGTGATCTCCACTTTGCGTTCTATGGCAAGGAAGGAGAAGTCAAGAGGACACTGCTCCGTTCCGTACACAGCTTGGTCACTGCTTCCACACGTTGTAACACACATAGAGCCAGTTTGGTCTCGTGGTTAAGGCACCAGGCTAGAAAGCAGGAGACCATGAGTTCAAGTTCCAGCTTAGCCATGAAAGCCAGCTAATTGACTTTGGGACAATCACCAGGAGACCCTGAGTTCTAGTCCCACCTTCGGCATGACAACCAGCTGGGAGACTTTGGGCCAATCACTAGGAGATGGTGAGTTCTAGTCCTACTTTAGACATGAAAGCCAGCTGGGTAACTTGGGTTAATCATGAGAAGAAGGTGAGTTCTAGTCCCACCTTAGGCATGAAAGTCAGCTGTGTGATTTTGGGCCAATCACCAGGAAAATGTGAGTTCCAGTTCCACTTTAGGCATGAAAGCCAACTGGCACACTTTGGGCCAATCACCAAGAGATGGTGAGATCTAATCCTGCTTTAGACACCAAAGCCAGCTGGGTGATTTTGGAACAATCACCAAGAGACTGAGAGTTCTAGTCCCACTTTAGGCATGAAACCAGCTAGGTGATTTTGGGCCAATCACTGGGAAAAGTGATTTTAATCCCTCTTTAGGCATGAAAGCCAGCTAGAGTCAATCTCCAGGAGACAGCAAGTTCTAGTCCACCCCTTTTGGCCTCCTACATAAGGTCTATCCTGAAAGGTCCCATCCCATCAACCTACCCAAAATGGTCAATGTGGCTTTCGTCTCTGCACTTCCGGCTTTGCATCGGTAGACACCTGAATCCCCGACGGTCAACCTCAGGATTTTGAGCTCAGCTGTGAACTTCTCCCTCTTCATCTTAAATTTCTCAGAAGGTTCCAGCAATGTGTGATTCCTATACCACTCAACCTCCTTTGGGGATGGCTTGAAGTCACAAGAGAGGACCACCGAATGGGTTTCTAGGACCGTCCTGTCTTCTAGAGGTCTGGTGAAAATCACTGGAATATCTGCAGAGAAAACAGGAAGAAAGTCACCTTCGAAACCAAGAGGACTCATACGAAGACTGGGTTAAACTGTGAATCATTCTCTTCCAACTAGAATCATTGGGGCCTCAAAAGCTCCATAATTTTATGAACTCGGCACCTCCAAACATTTTTCAACTATAATTCCCAGAATTTCACCCAGTTTGAGGCCATGCAGGCTCATAATCTGAGAAATTATTGCCCGATTTGTGTAGTTGTATCCCTTCTCTACAACACTTGTGATGCACGGTTTTGGAGTGGATTTCTTTTTATCATTTTCCATTGCTTCCCCTGTAGTTTCAAAGAGATGCATCTTCCAAAACTTGAAAAATCCTTGAAATTATCCACGGAAAACTTTGCCTAGTTGATGTTCTTCAAAGGAGTTACCATTGCTAATATTTTCCAGTTTGATAAAGCAAATAAGGTGGCTACCAAAATTTTGATCTGTTTCATTATTGAATCTTTTACCAAATCAAATCTGAACTGAGTCTATTTATTCTACTGATACAACAGAATCTTTGTAGCTAAGGATTAAACTGTGGGATCCTCATGGGTGTCAAACTCGCAGCATCAAGTTGCCATCACATGACGTATCGCGATGTTTTTTCCCTTTTTTCCCCGGAGCTGGGATGGGCGTGGCCTGCGTGTGACACATCTGGCTCATGGGCCACCATTTGACAACCCTGCTATAACTGGACTAGAAGAACTTCACGGTCATTTCCAACGTTATTACAGATAGTCCTTGACTTACAACAGTTCATTTAATGACTATTCAAAATTACAGTGGCACTGAAAAAAGTAACTTATGACCATTTTTCACACTTACAGCATCCCCATGGTCATGTGATCAAAATTCAGATACTTGGCAACTAATTCATATTTATGATGGTTGCAATGTCCTGGGGTCGTGTGATCCTCTTTTGTGACTTTCTGACAGGCAAAGTCAGAAGGAGAAGCCAGGTTCACTTAACAACCACATTACTAACTTAACAACTGCGGTGATTCTCTTAACAACCGTGACAAGAAAGGTAGTCAAATGGGGCAAAATTCATTTAACAAATGTTTCAGAAGTTTTTGGGTCATTTTGGTCATGTTGAGGGTTACCTGTATTCTGTTCTGTTCTGTTCTGTTCTGTTCTGTTCTGTTCTGTTCTATTCTATTCTGTTCTGTTCTGTTCCATTCTATTCTATTCTATTCTATTCTATTCTATTCAGAATTCTACTCTACTCTACTCTATTCTATTCTACATTCTATTCTTTTCTATCTCTCCTCTCCTCTCCTCTCCCATCCTAGCCACCCCACCCCATCCCACCTGTTCCATTCTATTCAATAAATTCTGTTCTATTCTATTCTTTTTATATTTTATTCTCTCTTCTCTTCTCCTCTCCTCTCCTCTCCTCTCGTCTCCCACCCCACCCCACCCACTCCATTCGGTTCGATTCCATTCCATTCCAAATAAGCACACAAGTCTAAGGACTACCATCACCCACAAAGTTTTCCATGGCTGTTTTAAACTTGGCAGGACTTCCCCCTTACCTTTGACCATCAGATCAGCCAAGGATTTGGACTTGCCAATGGCAAATTGGATGGTGCCTGTCATGTCCACATTGGTTTTCCTCAAGATCAGCCGGTGGATTTTCCCCTCTTGTTCTATGATGATATTTGGGCCCTTCTGTAGCACTTCCCCACGGAGAGACCATTTGGGGGGCTTCACTGAGTGGATGGAGATTTCGCACTCAAAGCGGGCTTCGGCTGGTTCCATCACCTCCACGTCTCTCAGCTCCTTCACGATGTTGATGGTTTGTTCTGAAGAGAAATAATGGAAGAAAGAGTCAATCGATAGGTCATTACCGTTGGAGCTTGGAGACTCGGTCATCCCCAAGTTCTTCAAGTCATCACTGTTGACCCAAAAAAAAGTTTTCTAAGATACAAGTAGTCATTGACTTACAATCATTCATTTAGTGACCGTTAGAATGGCAGTGAAAAAAGTGACTTCTGACCATTTTTAACACGACCATTACAGTATCCATGGTTACGTGATCAAAATTCAGATGTTTGGCAACCAACGTTGCATATGAGACGGTTGCAATGTCCTGGGGTCATGGGATCACTTTTTGCGAACTTCAGACAAACAAAATCAATGGAGAAGCCAGATTCACTTAACAACCATGTGGCTAACTTAACAATTGCAGCAATTCACTTATCAAACATGGCAAGAAAGGTCCCAAAATGGGGCAAAAGTCTCTTAACAATTGTGCCACTTAGCAACAGAAACTTTGCGTTCAATTGTAGACGTAAATTGAGGACTATGTGTACAAGTGAGAGTAGGATATACCTTCTACGTAGAACTGAGCACTGCTCTTGTCATCCACGGCATCGCAGGTGTAAATCCCTTCATCCTCAAACTCGGTCTCGTTGATGATAAGTTTCCGGTAGATCCCATCGCTCACTATCTCATACTTCTGGCCAGAATGGAGTTCTAGGTCTCCTTTGAACCACTTAACGATGGCATTCGGGCGAGAAACTTGGCACTCCATAAAACCTCGGTGTCTTTCGATGGCAATCTTCACCCGGAGGGGTTTAATGATCTTGACCGGTAGTTCTGAAGGAGGAGAACAGAAGAAGGTCACTGATATAACTTTGCAGGGAATTCAATGTGGATAATTAATACAGGTAGTTCTTGACTTATGATCATTTATTTAGAGATTATTAGAAGTTATAACGGCACTGAAAAAAATGACTTATGGCCATTTTTCACATACAACCATCGCAGCATCTCCATGATCACATGATCAAAATTCAGACGCTTGGCAACTGACTCATATTTATGATAGTTGCAGTGTCCCAGGGTCACGTGATCCCCTCTTGCAACCTTCTACAAGCAAATTCAATGGGGAATCCCTTATTAAAATTCCCTTAACAACTGAGTGATTGTGTGATTATCTGTATGATTCTCTTAACAACTGTGGTGAGAAAGTTCATAAAATGGGACAAAACTCTCTTAGCAACTATCTTGCTCTGCAACAGAAATTTGCAGCTCAGTTGTGGTCGTGAGGCAAGGGCTATCTGTAGTTAGTTTGAGGATACGCTTTCTGAAAAAAAAAACTGAATTCATTGAATTATGAAGTCACTCCTTACCTTTGACTTTAAGTTGAGCTCGTGATTCTGCAGTTTCAGCCACAAATTTTATTTCTGCGGAATCCTGCAACTCCACACTGCGGTAAACCAGGGAGTGACTTTTCCCTGCACACAAAAATAAGTCTCCAAGTTACAGGTCATCCATGATTCATCCATCAAACAAGTAAAAGTCATCCAAATTAAGACAAAAGCTCGCCACTCACTTTGACAGAACCATCTCCCCGTTTAAGGAACAGCCAAGATTACAGAATAACAGAGTTGGAAGGGACCTTTGAGGTCTTCTAGTCCAAACCCCGTTCAAGCAGGAGACTATTCTATTTCAGACAAATGTTTGTCCAATATCTTCTTGAAAACCTTCAGTGATGGAGAACCCACAACAGAATAACAAGATAACAGAATAGCAGAAAAACAGAACAAAAGAACAATAGAGTTGGAAGGAACCTTGGGGATCCAAACCCCTACTCAGAACCTATAATATTCCAAACAAATGATTGTCCAGTTTCTTCTTAAAAGCTTCTTATGCAGCAAGGAATATGGTTATTGTTCCTTGCTTCTCTGGCAAGGAGGGGTCAGGAGATAAAAAGGACCCTTGAGCATAATTGCTGCTATTATAAAGGTAGTCCTCAACTTATAACAGTTCATTTAGTGACCATTTGAACTTATGACAGTGAAAAAATGGTTTATGACCAATTTCACACCCTCCAACCATTGTAGAATCCCAAAGCTCACATTATCACAATTCAGACACTTGACAACGGACTCATATTTATGATGGTTGCAGTGTCATGGGTCATGTGATCATCTTTTGCGACCATCTGACAAGCAAAGTCTATGGGAAAGCCAGAATCACTTAACAACCTTGTGCCTATCTTAACAACTGCAGTGATTCACATAATAATTGTGGCAAGAAAAGTTGTAAAATGGAACAAAACTCACTTAACAAATATCACACTTCACAAGAGAAATTTGGGGCTCAATTATGGTTGTAAATCAAGAACTACCTGTACTGCATTTTTGTGTATTATTGTCACCCAGTCAGCGAGATATTCAGACTGGATTTGGTCTTCTTGTCCACCTATCAAATTCCTCCCAAGAAGCTGAGAGAGGCAGATGTGTATGTTTGATGGTGTTAAAGTTTCTGTTGCAGATTGTAAGCTGTTCCAAGTCAAGCTGCCTTCTGCAATTGACTGATTAGGATGTTGTCAATAGCAATGATGCATCATTAATGTTGGTTGCACCATCAGCCAGATGTTCAGACTGGATTTTGTCTTGTGTCTTTCCCAAGGATCTGGGCTAGGTAGATGTTATTGTTCTTGTCATAGCATAAAAGCTATTCTGAATAAAGTTGTCTTTTGCAATTGACTGACAAGGATTTTGTCAATGCCCATCAGTCAATTGCAAATGGTGACTTAACGTGAATTAGCTTACACCCTTCAACGAGACCTTTAGCATCATCAAACATAAACATCTTAATATTATTATGGATTATGAAATATGTGCAAGCAAATCATCAAACTCAGAGAGTACCAAGAAAACCACAGAAAGAGAATCCCAAATAAACAGGGCTTAACCCCAGACAATCAAGCAGAAAACAATATCTTAATCAAGGAACCACCAAAGAGAAAATCATACTTTCACCAACAGTGGCAAAGCAAGCTACTGTATATAATTAGGGAGCAAACCTATATTCCCTCACATAGATGATGTTATCTAGTTGGCTCATGCGATGTCTGCAAGCAAACGACCAAGCTCAGACAGCACAAAGGATCCCACACAAAGATAAGCATGGATTAACCCCAGACAAACAATCAAATAGAAAACAATACCCTAATCAAAAAGCTCCCAAGGAAATAAACAACCCATCAACCCTGCCAGGGGAAACAGCCATGTATAAAAAGGAAGCAAACTCCATCTTCATTCACATGGATGGTGTTACCTAGTTGGGTCAGGAGATGTCTGCAAGCAAACATCCAAGTTCAGACAGCACCAAGGACTCCACAAAAGAGAAACCCAGATAAGCAGGGATTAACCACAGACAAGCAATCAAGCAGAAAACAATGCCCTGATCAAGAAACTACCAAGGAAAAAAAAACTCATACCCGACCAACACTGTTCTTTTTAGCAACTGTAGATAAAAAGAGAGCAAACTCCACACTCCCTCATATGGATGACGTTATCTAGTTGGCTCATGTGATGTCTGCAAACAAACGACCAAGCTCAGAGACCACCACTTTTCAATTCTTCCTACCTTCCTGACGTAGTTTGATGTTCTCTCCAGCCCGGATTTTGTTTTTGTTACTGAACCACTGGGTTTGAACATCATCATGTGAAATCTCGCAAAGGAAAGAAGCACTTTCTTTTTCGCTCACTTCCACATCTTCCAACGGTTTTACAATCTTGATGTCCCGGGCTAAGGAATCAAAATGAGACATTTTTCTTTAAGGTTAAAGAGTCTGTGTTTCTTGCAGTCATTAGTGTGTGGGGGAAATTATACACAGTTTTATTTTATATATTAGTAGAAAAAAATTCCTGGGGAAATAGTAAGGAGTGGATCTTGAGGTTTAGCTAGGTGGCCACCAGGAATGGCAGAGAAATATTTGAATATGAACTTATTATATCTCTATAAGTAGTCCTTAACTTACGACCACAATTGAACCCAAAATTTCCATTAAGCGAGGCAGCTGTTAAGTGAGTTGCACCTCTTTCTATGAGCTTATTGCCACAGTTGCTAAGTGAAACTGTAATTATTAAGTAAATCATATGTTCGTTAAATGAATCCGGCTTTCCTCATTGACTTTGTTTGTCAGAAGGGAAGGTGATTCATTTAACAACCATGGCAAGATTGTTAAATCAGGCGCAATTCACTTAACAACCACCTTATTCAGAAATTCTGTTCCCAATTATGGTCGTAAGTCAAGGACTATCTGTATTCACTGATTGCTTCAAGAAGAGTTGGAATGGAACTGGCTTTAAAAAAGCAGAGACATAATGTCATTCTTAAGGTAAACTTGAATAATATATAATTATAGTAATTATAATAATTGAAATGGGAATATTCTCATATCTGACCTGCACTCCTTCACTTATATTAGACCCAACTTTCTATTACAAGTAGTCCTTGACTTATGACAACCGAGCCCCAAATTTCTGTTGCTAAGTGAGATAATTGTTAAGAGAGTTTTGCCCCATTTTACAATCTTTCTTGCCATAGTAGTTGAGTGGAATCACTGCACTTCTTAAGTTAGTAACATAGTTGTGAAGTGAATCAAGCTTCCCCGTTGACTCGGCTTGTCAGAAGGTTGCGAAAGGACCTTCACATGACCTCAGGACACGACAACTGTCATAAATGTAAGTCAGTTGCCAAGCATCTGAATTTCAATCATGTGACCATGGGGATGATGCAATGGTCAGAAGTGTGAACAACGGTCATAAGTCACTTTTTTCAGTGCCATTGTACCTTTGAAGCGAATGTTGTAAATCAAGGACTACCTGCATAATGAAACAAACATCTATATCCTGGCATTGTATATAAATAAATAGCTAGAATATCTTGAAAGCTGGGGAAAAATATTTTCACACTGATACAAAGACCAGTGCTTGTCAGAACAATAAACAGGTGTAATTTATCCTGATTGCCCACAAAGAAGGCAACTTTCTCCATTCTGCATTGACAAAGAATAAATAAATGGAGAATTTTGCTTCCTGAAATTACATGTATTTATTTTATTCTTATCCTGACTTTATTACTTCATAAATACCTAAAGGTGGCAAACATACTTAATACTCCTTTCCAGTAGTGGGTTCCATTTATCTTCCCTACCGGTTCAGAACTGTGAGAGCTCATGCACAGTACCTTCTGCACATGCACAGAGCATCCATGATAACGTCCGGGTAGGTGGGCGGAGCCTCCCGCCGCCGCCTGAACTGGGGTGAACCGGGGCGAAGATAGAAACCCACCACTGCTCCTTTCTCCTCCTCTTTTCCCCACAACAACAACCCTCTTGGTGATTGGCTCAAAGCCAGCTGGCCAGCTTTCATGCCTAAGGCGGAACTAGGGCTCATCATCTCCTAGCGATTGGCCCAAAATCACCCAACTAGCATTCATGTCAAAGGCAGAACTAGAACTCACCATTTCTAGGCCTGCACCTTGGACAACACTTTGGAATACATTTAGGAAGAACACAATGTCCCTGTGTGTCTAAAAGAAGTCTACTCTGATTCAATCTTCTTTTATATTAAATACTATTAATCACAGCTCCTAAATTCTCATTCCTTGGATGAGATTCCAAGAAGAGAAACCTGACTCCAACAAATTTAGGGATTTAGAGAGGGCATTTGTACCATGGATCTCCAAAACAGCTGAGCTCTTATCATCTACCGCATCACACATGTATGTTCCTTGGTCTTCGTATTCACATGTATGAATGATGAGGCTTCTCTTTGGTCCTCTGGAAGCGATGGCCATCTTTTTACTTGGCCGGATCTCCACTCCATTCTAAAATCAAGAAGTCCATAGAGGAGTTTATTGACAGAAAATTTTACTAGATCCAAGTTTTGAGACAGGTCCTGAGATACAAGTAGTCCTCGACTTACAACCACAATTGAGTATAAAATTTCTACGACTAAGTGAGACACCATTAAATGAATTTTGTTCCATTTTACAATCTTCCTTGCCACACTTGTTAAAAGAATCACTACAGTCGTTAAACTAGCAACAGAGTTGTTAAGTGAATCTGGCTTCTCCATTGACTTTGCCTTTCAGAAGGTCGCAAAAGGGGATCATGTGACCCCAGGACACTGCAACCATCATAAATATGAGTCAGTTGTCAAGTGTGTGAATTTTGAAAACGTGACATGGGGATGCTGCAAAGGTTGTGTTAAGAACAATCATAAGTTACTTTTTTCAGTGCCCTTATAACTTTGAACAGTCACTAAATGAACTGTTGAAAGTCGAGGACTACCTGTATTCCCATGAATCTGTGTAGATGCAATCTTATAAGACAGAGGTTCAAGCAACTTCAGACATTGAAGAGAAGCCCACAGCTTATATTTAATAAATTCAATACCTTGCGCCACTTAACTTCCACATTGGGCCTGGAAAGTTCGCACTCAAAGGTTATGTCATCCTTGTTCTGAACTTTGAGGTCTTTTAAAGGTGTGATGATTTTCACAGGGGATTCTGCCAAGGAGAAATAACATGTAAGCAATTGAAATGTTAGCCATATATCAGGGTAAGTTTCTTAGCCTGGTCTGCCTCTGGCCAAAATAGCATCAGACGCAAAGAGAAATTAATATATTTTATTTGTGCATTAAGTAAAATATAGGTCACTCCCAGATATAAGGTGAGAAGATACTTAAAAAAGAGAGAAAGGATATTACAGGTAGCCCTCAACTTACAACCACTTGTTTAGTGACAATTCAAAGTTACAATGCATTGAAAAAAGGGACTTGTGACCGTTTTTTACACTTACAATTGTTGTAGCATTCCCACACTTAAGTGATCAGAATTCACGATCCATCATCAGTGTTAGAAGAGAGGGGGGTTGCGGGGAGGAGGAGGAAGAGAAGGGGAAGACTAGATCTTTGGTGTTTTCTAAGCTTGCTTGTTTTCTTGCAGATGTTTCATGACCCCACTAGGCAACATCATCAGTGCTAGAAGTGAATGGGGTTGTGGAGTGGAGGAGGAGGAAGGCGGGAGGAGGGAGGGGGGACAATGACTATTGGGTCCTTGGTGCTCTCTGAACTTGCTGGTTTTCTTGCAAACATTTCATGACCCAACTAGGTAACATCATCAGTACTACTAAGGAGTGAGATTTGCTCTCGTTTTATATACTAGTCACTGCCCCATCAATGGGAGTGTTTTGGTAGTTTCTTGATTAGGCTGTTCTTTATTGTGTTAGTAGTTCCTGTTTGGGATATTATTTACTGCTTGGTGTTAAACTTTGCTTATCTGGGAGTTGTTTGCTTGTCAGGAAGTATTGTGATCTGTTAACTTTTTTATTGTCTCTTTTAAATGGTGTGTGGATGTTGTTTATCTCTATGTGCCTGTTGATGGCTGATTTGTCTGAATGCCAGGTTTCGTGCAATTCTCCAGCATTTATCTCTGGTTTATTTCTGCATTTGGATATGGTTTGTGTGGCTACGGGTTTGAGGATTACTTGTAATTTAAAAGAGGTTTTCTGAACACCTACCTTTCACATTAAGCCTGCCTGTGGTGTGAATTCCTTCAGCCTTGAAGGAAATAAGAGCTGAATCTTCCAATGTCAAAGATGAGAGGGTCAGTGAATGCTTCTTCCCTTGCATGGATATCTGGCAGTTGTCCTGAGACTTGAGACGGAGACCATCCTTCATCCAAACTGCTTCCACGTCTTCGTGGGACAATTCCACCTCAAAAGTGACCGATTCCTTCTCATGAACATCCGTCGGCTGCAAGCCTTTGATCAGTTTGATGGGTCTCACTAGGAAATGGAACAAGATGGATGAGATACGTTCGGGTTAAAAATCTCATATACCGGTATATCACTCTTCAATTGAGAGGAACATAGGATCTCCTACTCCTCACCGTGAAACCAACCAAATTTACATGCCATTTGATCTCGTTTGAAAACCACATCCCATCATCAATGCTGGAAGAGTTTGCTCTTTGTCTATACTCATTCATTCATTCATTCATTCATTCATTCATTCATTCATTCATTCATTCATTTTCTATGGAATCTTTGGTGCTTTCTAAGCTTGGCTATTTTCTCCCAGACGTCTCATAACCCAACTAGGTGATATCATCAGTTCTAGATCTAGCAAGAAAACCAGCTCAAGAGAGCACCAAGAAGGAATTTCCCAACCATGAGAATTATGAAGGGGTGGAACAACCTTCCCTCCACCCCTAAAGGTTTCCAAGCAAAAGTTGTACAACTATTGATCTGGGATGGTTCAAGGCTTCCTGGGCTGGTCTACAAGCTCTCCACTGTCCCTTTCAACATTCTACAATCCTCACAAGGGTTGCATTCCTCAGAATTGGTCCCAAGGGATGACTTACTGTCTACAGTGACCTTGGCTTGCGTCTTGTCATGGAGGGTCTCGCAGGAATAAAACCCACGATCGTCACAGGATGCGCTCTTGATCACCAGGCAGTGCTTTGTCCCCTGGGCTTGGATCTCCAGATTGGCTGTTGGGTGAAGGACACTTGCGTTCTTCGTCCACTTCACCTCTGGGGTCGGCTTGGATAGCTCAACTTCGAGCACAATCGTCTGTTTCTCTTCTACAACTTTGGCTTCCAACTTCTTCACGAATAACACCGGCGCTTCTGATTATGAGAAAGACCAGGTAATTCAAAAACACAACAGTTACAGGTAGTCCTTGACTTAAGACCATTTGTTTAGCCACTATTCCTAATTATAACAGCACTGGAAAAAGTGACTTAAGACCAATTCTCGCGCTTACAACTATCATAGCATGTCCACAGTGACCTGATCAAAATTTGGATGCTTGGCCACCAGCATGTACAAGTAGTCCTGTCTTACAACCATTCGTTTAGTAACCGTTCAAAGTTACTACAGCACTGACAAAAGTGACTTATGACTGTTTTTCAAACCTGCAACCATTGCAGCATCTTCATGATCAAGTGATCAAAATTCAGACGTTTTGTAAATGGTTTACATTTATGACAATTACAATATCCTGTGATCATGTCATCTGCTTTTGTGACCCTCTGCAAGCAAAGTCAATGGGGAAGCCAGATTCACTTAATAACCGTGTTACTAACTTAACAACTGCAGTGATTCAACCGAACAACTGTGGCAAGAAAGATAGTAAAATGGGGCAAAAAATCACTTAACAACTGTCTCACTTGGCAACAGAAATTTTGAGCTCAGTTTTGGTCATAGATCGAGGACTACCTATTTTGATGACAGCTGCAGTGTTCCAGTGTCACACAGTCACCATTTTCAACCTTCCCAGCAGGCTTCAATCCAGCACAGCCTATGGGGGAAGCTGGATTTGTTTAACAACCTCAACAATTATTCACTTAATGACTGCAGTGATTTGCATAACAACCATGATAAAAAAGGTCAAAAAATGTGCCACGATTTGCTTAACAAGCACCTTGTTTACCAATGAATATTGTGGTTCCAATTTGTGGTTATAAGTCAACGACTACCTGTATTTAAAGGTGAGAAAACTTTTCACCCAGTGTTCATATTTTCCTCAACTGGGGAAGCCTTTAAAACTTACAATTTCTTCTACCATCTTCTTCTGAGTAATAGATGGCAGTCCAACACAAAAGAATGTTTTTACCTAGCCAATCAGGATTTTATGCTTTTTTTTTTTTTGCAAGAACTAGCACTACAGAGTGATCTCATCTTGAGGCACTAGATTTCTATAGGTAGTCCTCAACCTATTACCATTATTGAGCCCAAAATTCCCATTGCTGAGTAGGCACACAGAGAGGGATCCATCAAGCATGTACAGATAGACCTTGATTTACAACCATAATGGAGCACAAACTTTCTCTTGTTAAGCAAGACAGTTGTTTAGTGAGTTTTGCCCCATTTTACAACCTTTCTTGCCACACTTGTTAAGTGAAACACTGCAATTGCTAAGCTAGTCACACGGTTGTTAAGTGAATCTGGTTTCCCCATTGACTTGGCTTGGCAAAAGGTTGCAAAAGGGGATCACATGACCCCGGGACACTGCAACTGTCATAAATATGAACCAGGAACTTCAAATTGCCATTAAATGAATGGTTGTAAGTGGGGGACTACCTGTTTTTGCAAACAAGTCACCCGGTGGTGGGATTCAGCCACTTCGGGCCGGTTTGGGCAAACCAGTAGTTAAATTGCTGGCTGGCCACTCCCCTCCCCTTCCAGGAGTCCCCACACATCCCATTTTTGCTTCCAGGTAAGTGCAGGGAGGCCTACTAGGCCCAAAATAGGGTGCGGAGGGGTGCAGCGCAAACACCCCATGACCCGTTTTCATTCCCAGGAGGCTTCATGGAGGCCTCCTGGGCCCAAAATGGGGCACGAAGGGGGGTGCAGCGCCCCCACCCCACGGCCCATTTTTGCTCCCAGGAGGCTTCAGGGAGGCCCCCTAGGCTCAAAATGGGGTGCAGGGGGGCAGCGCATCCTCCCCCCCACAGCATGTTTTCGCTCCCAGGGAGGTGCAGTAGGCCGAGTGCTGCCTGTCACACCCCTTGGCCATGCCCACCATGGCCACGCCCACCCACCCAGTTATTAGGGCAGAGAACTGGTTGTTAAATTATTTGAATCCCACCACTGAAGTCACCTCTCCCTTGTTAGATCCACCTGACTCACAAGGACAGGAAGGCAGGGTGTGTTGTGGGTCCTATCTATTAAGATTGTATATCTATGAAGAAACCATGAAAAAGGTCCTCCTCGGTTCTGGTCCTGTCTTTATGGAACAACATTCACCTTGAGGGGTGGGGAGGCGCATGTTTTTTTAATATTATAAGCTGCCCAAAGTCATATTTCTGTGAGTTTGGCGGTCACATAGTTTATAAAATAATAAAATAAAATAAAAATAAAATAAAAACAATGTAAAGTAATATAAAATAATAAAGTACAATAAATAAAAAATAAAACAAAGTAAAATATAAAAATGAAACAAACTAAAATAAAACATTAAAATGCAATAAAATAAAAAATAAACTAAAATCAAATTAAATAAGATTAAAAAATTAAAATACAATCAAATTGAATAAGATAAAAAGTTAAAATACAATAAATTAAAAAATAAACTGAATCAAAACAAAATTAAAAAGTAAAATAATAATATAAAATACAGTATAAAATAAACAATAGTTGACCCCAACGGGAGAGTATCCAGAAATGAGATCCCACACTTGGATGTTTCCTTCCATCCCTGATGGACTCTTGTCTCACCTTCCACTCGGAGGTGGGCCCGGCTCTCTTCTCCCTCGGCTTCAGCTGTGACTTCCCCACTGTCTTGGACCGTCAGTTCAGTGAGGGTAAGGCTATGATGGACATCCCGATGAGAAATGACATATTTCTTGCTGGCTCCGATCGGGGCGCCACGATGGCTCCACTTTACGGATGCGTCGCTGGGGGAGACAGTGCATTCAAAAACCGCCTCTTTGCCTTCTTCTGCCACAACCTTGGAGAGGCCCTTGACAAACTTCACAATGCGAGGTGCTGAAGAATAGACCAGGATACACATCACATAAAGGTGAGGGGGAATCTTCTTTTGAGAGGCCTCCTTAATGTGGTCTCTCAGCTACAGACTTGAGTTTGTTGGAAAGTGACAATGACCAATTTCCCAATCAGTTGTGCATTGCAAGTAGGATTAGTGCTACCGTGTTTCCACGAAAATATGACCTGACTGGAAAATTAGCCCTAGCATTTTTCAAGATGCCCTGCCCCAAAATAAGCCCCAGTTAAGCTCATCAGCCAGATAAAAAGTATTTGTACCATATTTCCCCAAAAATAAGACCAGAAAACCAGAAAATAAGCCCTAATGCATCTTTTGGAGCAAAACTTAATATAAGACCCAGTCTTATTTTGGGGGGGGGGAAACATTGTAGATAGGAAGAATGCTATTATGTCTAAAGAGAACCCCTCTACTAAATCCCCCCTCCTACTTTCCCACACATGAGAAAGTGGCAGCATGGAAGCTTCCGGCCTAATATGGCTTCCAAAGCTGACACCTACTCCCTTCTAGCACTGTTGATGTTACCTAGCTGGATCATGAAACATTGCAAGTAAACAGCCAAGCTCAGAGAGCACCAAGGAACCCACCGTCCTCCTTCTTTTCCTCCTTCCCCTTCTCACCTCCTCTTCTGTTTCCTCCTGCTCCTGCTCCTCTTCTTCCTACCCTCCTTCTCCACCTTTTCCTTCTCTTCCTCCTCCTCTTTCCCCTCCTCCTCCTCCCTTCTGCAAACCCCCACTCCGTTCTAATGCTGATGAAGTTCTGTAGTTCACAACAGCTGCTTCTTGTGGCACCACCACATACCCCATTACATCAGAAAGTACCTGTGGGGGTGACTTGAATGGTGCATTGGTCATTCCTTGCCTCACATGAATATTCTCCCTTGTCCTCAGCCCGCAAGCTGGAGATGATCAGCACTCTCTTGGCACCAATTTCTTGCATCAGGTAGCGCTTGCTGGCTTTGAGGATTGTTCCGTCCTTGCGCCACACAACCGTTCCTTCGGGCTGGCTGAGTTCACAACTCAAATTCAAAGCCTTTCCAAGCTCAGCTTTTATGGGCTCCAGCTTTTTGGCAAACTTAACCGGTACTTCTGCAGGAGAATTGGAAGATAGAAAGAAAATAGGTCAAAAGAAAGATCATATAGTATTTATTTAGATTTTTTTATCCCGCCTTTATGCTACAAACTGGTACAAATGTCCAGTGGTATAAAATGTGCTGAACACAGAGGGTCTCATTGTCCAGTGATTTATCTGATGGATACATTTTTGGCTTAAGGAAGATATGTTTCTAAGCTTGAAACAGTATGTAACAGAAGAAGATATTTGTAACTCAGGGTTGAACTGTGGGATCCAATGGTGGTCTCTGAGCTGTGTTGGTTTCTTGCAGATATTTCATGACCTAACTAGGGAACATCATCAGTGCTAGAAGGGGTTTTCAGAGGAGGAGGAGGAGGAGGAGGAGGAGGAGGAGGAGGAGGAGGAGGAGGAGGAGGAGGAGGAGGAGGAGGAGGAGGAGGAGGAGGAGGAGGAGGACAATGATGACTGTGAGATCCTTGGGGCTCTCTAAGCTTGGCTGATCTCTTGCAGACATTTCATGACCCAACTAGGGAACATGATCAAGCCCCTCTCCCTTCTAGTGCTGATGTTGTTACCTAATTAGATCACGAAATGTCTGCAAGAATACAACCAAGCTCAGAGAGCCCCAAGGACCCCACAGTCCTTTCTCCTGCTCCTCCTTCCTCCCTCCCTGCAAATCCCCTCCTTTCTAGCACTGATGATGCTCCTGCAGAAATATCTACAAGAAACCAACCCAGCTCAGAGACAACCAAGGATCCCACCTCAGTTCAACCTCAAGCTACAAACATCTTCTTTTCTGCAAACCCTACCCCCTTCTAGCACTGATGATGTTCCTTAGTTGAGTCAGGAAACGTCTGCAAGAAAGCCACCAAGCTCAGAGAACACTATAAATCCCACAATTCTCCTTCTCCTTCACCTTCTTTCCACAAACCCCATTCCCTTCTAGCACTGAAGATGTCCCCTACTTGGATCATGAAACACCTGCAAGAAAGACCCCAAGCTCAGAGACCACCAAGGACTCCACAGAACTAGTAACTACTGACTCACACAGCTCTTGACGCCACATTATTCTGGGGCTGGAAAGAGCTTGAGATGATTTCTTTCAACTTTGACTGATCTGATGTTTCTGTCTCATGTTAGTTGGCCTTGCAACTTTCACCAAATTGCTGTGACATTTCAGGATGGCCAGCTCTGCTTGTCTCTTACCTTCCACCTTGAGTTGGAACTGCTGTTTCTCACTCTTAACTTCGCAGGTGTACAGACCAGCATCTTTGGTTTCGGCCGTCTTCACAATCAAGGTCCTAGCCTCCTTGTCCTTCTTGACCTCATAGTTCTTACCATCTTGGATCTCAACTCCATCCTTGAACCACTTGACCTCAGCATCCTCAGGTGATACCACAGTGGAGAAGACAACCTCCTTGTGCTCCTGAGCAACAATGGTCTCCTCCTGAGCAGCTTTTCTTTGGAGTTTGACCTCCGGTTCTGGAAGAGCAATGGGAAAATAAGTACAGCTAAGTCCTCAATTTATGACAACACTTAGGATGGGAACGTCTGTTGCTAAGTGAGTAACTGTTAAGTCAGTAGTGAATCCAACCCTCCCTCCCCTCAATACCTCATAGAACATAGAATGGTAACATAATAGAAGAGACCATTTGCCAAAGCAACTTAGGCATGTAAAAGATTCAGAATAGAGAATAACAGAGTTGGAAGGGACCTTGGAGGTCTTCTAGCCCAACCCCCTGTTCAAGCAGAGACCCTATACCATCCTGGACAAATGGCTGTCCAATCCCTTCTTGAAAACCTCCAGTGATGGAGCACCCATAGCCTCTGGAGGCAAGTCATTCCTCTAATTAATTGTTCTCACCACTTGGAAATTCCTCCTTAATTCCAGGTAGCTTCTCTCCTTGATTAGTTTCCATCCGTTGCTTTTGCCTTCAGATGCTTTGGAGAATAGATTGGCCCCCACTCTTTTTTGAGGTAGCCCTTCAAATATTGGAAGGCTGCTCTCATAGTCATCCCTAGTTCTTTTCTTTGACTTACAATCCTTGACTTACAACCATTCATTTAGTGACCATTCGAAGTTACAACAGCACAGAAAAAAAGTGGCTTATGACTGTTTTTCACACGCCCCTTGCAGCATCCCCATGGTCACGTGATCAAAATTCAGATGCTTGCCAACTCACTTAACAAATGTCTCACTTAACAACATAAATTTTGGTTCAATTGGGCTCGTATGTGGAGGATTACCTATACTATACCCCCACGTGATCTTCAAACTATTCTTCTGATGATGCAGCCTGGGACCACAGTGGCCTTTTTAGCAGCTGCACACACTATTAGAAAATGAGAAGAGATCTCACCTGTTATTTCCATCTTGAAGGTCACTTTCTGACCACCTGCTTCACAGGTATACTGTCCAACGTCCTTGATCGCCACTTGCTCCAGATACAGTTTGCGCGTGGTTCCATCTGACTCCATCTTGATGTGTTTGCTAATGGGGATGGGTTGTCCATCTTTGTACCATTTCACCTGAGTGTCCGAAGTGGCCACCTGGCAGGTCAAAATGGCATTCTCCTTCAGGACTGCCTTGACTTCCTTCTTTATTTTGTCCTTATTGGTAAAGACTTCGGGAGCTTCTGTGATGTGAAAGAAAAGAGATGTTGTCGACTTGCATAAAAAGAATCAAGTTTTAATCTCTTTATTTTATTTCAATCTCTACCTACCTATCTATCCATTCCTTCATCATCTCATCCATTCAACTCCATCTGTATTTGTCTGCCCATCTCTCTGTCTCTCTGTATCTATCTATGTACCTGCCCATTCATCATCTCATGTATCCATCCATCCATCCGTCTCTCTCTCTTTCTCTCTCTCGAACCTGTCCGCACATCATATTCATTCACCTCTATGTATGTATGTCTTTCTTTCTGTCTGTATCATCTATCTGTGTTTCTAAGTATCTCTCTGTCTGTCTATCCACCCACCCACCCACTGATCCATCCATCCATCCATCCATCCATCCATCCATCCATCCATCCATCCATCTATTATCTTTATCACTTATCTCTATCAATCCCTATCTATCTGTCTGTCTATCATCTGTGTCTGTCTGTCTATCTATCTATTATCTAGTTATCATCTCACTCTCTTTCCCTCTCTCTCCCCACCTCTCCTTTTCTTTCTCCCCCTTCCCCCTATTTCTCTCTGATTCAATACTTTTGTCAACCTAAGCATTAAAGGCTGTAACTCATTCAAAAAACTTCATAATTGCTTCTACATAATTTCCACTCTACTCACCTGGGATAGTGAGAGGGAGAAAGGTTTCAAGAATGCCCAAATAGCACCCAAGACTATCAACACAGATCGAAAAGAGATTCAGCCTTTCTGATTGGACAAACTTTATGATATTGACTCATTCTACATGGAGCAAAATTGTTATTCTCACCTTCAACAACAACTTTGTAGGCCAACTTCTGTTTTCCAGCTTCACAGGTGTATTCACCGGCATCTTTCTTCTCTACCTGTTGGACAACCAGACGCCGGGATCTGCCTTCAGCTTCCACCTTGAATTTCTTGTTGGAGGTGATCAATTTCCCATCCTTGAACCACTTGACATCTGTCTTGGCCTGGGCCACCTCACAGCTGAGAGAGATGTTCTCTGTAGCCACAACTTTGAAGTCCTTCTCAAACATCTCCTTGTTGGCAAACATCTCCTCTGCTTCTGGACCATGATCATAGCAGGGTTTTAAAAAGCAAACAAAGAAAATAGCAATAATTACTAAATACAGGCTGTTCTTCTGTAGAATTAGGATCTTTTGCTAATTTTGTTTGACTCGTTTTTTCCTAGATTTGTACATAACCTGGAATTTTTAGCTACGTGGAACTCTTTGGTAAAAAATATAATAGGGGCTCATTCTGTTTCTAGAAAGCATAAAACAATTCAATCAAAATCTCTGAGCTACAGTATTTCAAATTCGTAGTGCGTCCCCAAAAAAGTATAATTGCCACAGATTTTTTATTGCCATAAATAACATATATTTATTTCTATCATATGTCTGTCTGTCTGTCCATCTATCTATCATCTATCTATACTTGTCAACTTACAAAGAATCTATCCTGCTTATATCCTGCAATATAACTAAAAATAAAGAAAAAGGCTATGTATATTGTTACCTGTTACAGTGACTTTGAAAGTGAGCTTCTGGCCACCAGCTTCACAGATGTATTCACCTCCATCTTTCTTCTCCACCTGTTGAACAACCAGACGTCGGGATCTGCCTTCTGCTTCCACCTTGAATTTCTTGTTGGAGGTGATCAGTTTTCCATCCTTGAACCATTTGACGTCTGTCTCGGCCTGGGCCACTTCACAGATGAGAGAGACAGTCTCTGAAGCTACAACCTTGATATCCTTCTGGACCTTCTCCTTGTTGGTAAACATCTCCTCAGCTTCTCTATCTAATGTTGAAGGAATGGAGAAAGCTTCTTAATTCACTTTCTTCTTAGGACATTTTGACAGATGGATGGATGGATGGATGGATGGATGGATAGATAGATAGATAGATAGATAGATAGATAGATAGATAGATAGATAGATGAGAGACAGAGAGAGAGAGAGAAATGTGTGTAATATAAAGGCATTTTACCTGCAACTGTGATTTTGAAAGTTAGTTTCTGGCCATCAGCTTTGCAGGTGTATTCTCCTGCATCTTTCTTCTCCACCTGTTGCACAACGAGACAACGGGATCCACCTTGTGCTTCTACTTTGAATTTCTTGCTCGCAGTGATCAGTTTGCCATCCTTGAACCATTTCACTTCTGCCTTGGACTGAGCCACCTCACAACTGAGAGAGACATTCTCTGAAGACACAGCCTTGATATCTTTCTGGATCTTCTCTTTGTTGACAAACACCTCCTTAACTTTTTCATCTAGATGTGGGAACAGAGAACAAGACACATTTAACACTTGAAGTAATGAGCTTCAAAAAGGAGCTGTCATCCTCATATCTTGGTCATCCTCATTAAGTGACAATTGCCTATATATGAGCTCACAGTGTGCTACAGCTGCCAAAAAAGCCAATACAGTCCTAGGCTGCATTAACAGAGGGATAGAATCAACATAATGTGAAGTGTTAATGCCACTTTATAAAGCCTTGGCAAGACCACACTTGGAACACTGCATCCAGTTTTGGTCACTATGTTATAAAAAAGATGTTGAGATTCTGGAAAAGTGCAGAGAAGAGCAACAAAGGTGATTAGGGGGCTGGAGGCTAAAATATACGAAGAAAGGTGCCAGGAATTAGGTATATCTAGTTTTAGGAAAAGAAGGACTAGGAGTGACATGATAGCAATGTTCCAATATTTGAGGGGCTGCCACAAAGAAGAGAAGGTCAATTTATTCTCCAAAGCCCCTGAAGGCAGGATAAAAAGCAATGAATGGAAACTAATCAAGGAGAGAACTAAACTAGAACTAAGGAGAAATTTCCTGACAGTAAGAACATTGAAGAACATAGTGAGAGCTGAAGAAGCTTCTTGGATGAGAAGCAAAACATCTTCAAAGAAAAAGAAAACCAGAAAGTCCAGTTGCCTCTTGAAAAAGCACTTTTAGGACAACCTTTATTTGGATGACTGAGAATCTCCATAGAGAATGAGAACAATTAATCAGTGGATCAGCTTCCCTCCAGAAATTGTGGGTGGTTTTTAAGAAGAAATCGGACAATCGTTTATCTGAAATAGTACAGGGTTTTCTGCTTGAGTAGACGGTTGGACCTCCAAGTTCCCTTCCAATCCTGTTATTCTGTTATCCTCCATATGGTTGTCCTTTTCTTGCCAAACGCCTCCTAAAATTCTGAGCCCCAATCAAATCAATCCAGATTTTCAAAATGCTACTTAAAAGGTAACCAACATCCTTATGTAGCTTTGATTTTCATGTTTTTACTGGTGTCTAATGCTCATCAATTTTGGAGGTGGTGTTGAAATACAGCCAGATTTCCAACTACAAAGAACATGGATAATAAAACTATAGTTGCGCTATCTAAAACTGTTGGCCGAAGCAAACTTTCTCATTGACACAACTTGAAGGTGTTCTCTTACACTTCTGAGAGCTCCACTGGTCAATCAACCAAAAATGGATTGGTCTGACCACTTTTATTGCTCTATATGCGAGATGTAGAGAATATAAAGCTGGTTGTACCTGCAATTGCAACTTTGAAGGTGAGTTTTTGGCCATCAGCTTCACAGGTGTATTCACCACCATCTTTCTTCTCCATCTGTTGAATAATCAGATGCCGGGATCTGCCATCTGCTTCCACCTTGAATTTCTTGCTAGAGGTGATCAATTTTCCATCCTTGAACCACTTAACATCTGTCTTGGCCTGGGCCACCTCACAGCTGAGAGAGACATTCTCTGAAGCTACAACCTTGATATCCTTCTGCACCTTCTCCTTGTTGACAAACATCTCCTCAGCTTTTGCATCTGAGTTGAAAAAGAAGACAATCAAAATTCAACTTTTCAACCTTTGTTTTAAATTGTAATCATCCTTTCTGGAATCATAGGACAGTAGATCACAACCTCCATAAGGGAAATTACCTTATCATCCCTCTTCAGGGTTTTTATAAAGTATATACAGCTAGTCCTCAACTTACAATCATAATTGGGGCCAGAATTTCTATTTTTAAGAAAGAGGCTTGTTAAGTGAGTTGTGCCTGATCTTTTTTGCCATGGTTGTTAAGCAAATCCCTACCGTTAAGTAAATCATGAATTCATTAAGTGAATCAATACATTTGCTTTCAGAAGTCAGTTGGAAAGGTTATAAATGGTGATCACATGATCGCACGATACTGCAACTATTGTAAATTCATGCCAGATGCCAAGTACCCTAATTTGGATCACGTGACCATAGGGATGCTGGGACAGTCATAATTGCAAGGACTAGCCATAAGGTGATTTTCTCCTTGGTTAGAGCAGTGGTCCCCAACCCCCGGTCCGCGGACCAGTGCCGGGCCGTGGAGTACCTGGCACCGGGCCGCGCAGCGGCCGGGGGACATGAACGCTGCAGCGCAAAGGCTCCTGGGCCGTGCGCAAAAGCTCCTGGGCCGTGCGCAATGGGCCGTGCGCAAAAGCTCCTGGGCCGTGCCCCCACCCCTGCGCACGCTCAGCGGGCCGCGGCGATAAAAAGGTTGGGGACCACTGGGTTAGAGTATTATTTTTTTATTGATTGTTTGTCTGGGGTTAATCCTTGCTTATCTGGGTATCATGTGCTGGAGAGAATGCATTTTGGTTTTTCTCTTTCCTTCTTAGTTTTTCTATTGTCTTTTCTGAATAGCGTGTAAATGTTGTTTATCTCTATGTATCTACTGATGATTGATTAGCACAGATTATGTTGCCTAGTTGGGCAATGAAACATCATCAAGAAAACCACCAAGCTCAAGAGAGCGTCAAAGACTTCACAATTCAACCCTGACATATGAAAATTCTTCTCAGACCGGCCTCAGCTTGAGCCTCTAAGAAAGAACAATCATTAACTCCATGTGTTGGGAAAGGTATAGTTTACTAAAGGTCAAGTGAACTACAGTAGTGTGTAACCAAAACTGAAACTTGTGGCCCAAATCCCAAAGTCTAACTTTTATCTCCTTTTGTTGCCTCCCATCTGCCCCACCCCCCCATGTCTAATCAAATTCAAATTAGATGTTTTCAGAGCAGTCACTTCTGAACGGTAGGCTTGGTATGCAGCTGCGTTAAAGTTCCCAGCTGGTTGACCTTGAAGCCCATCTTGGACAGAGATAGTGAAGTTTCGTTTCCTTTGAAGCCTCCTCCCTCCCGTCTTGCTCCCGCCTTGAGTTCATTGCAGCTGACACTGAATGGTTACGAAGCGCAAGAATGAGGTGGCAGCTGACAATTCTCTTTTATTAGCATGCAAAATCTTTTCCTACCTACAACCGTGACTTTGAAGTTCAGTTTCTGGCCATCAGCTTCGCAGGTGTATTCACCGGCATCTTTCTTCTCCACCTGTTGAAGAACCAGATGCCGGGATCTACCGTCTGTTTCTACCTTGACTTTCTTGCTGGCAGTGATCAGTTTCCCATCCTTGAACCATTTGACATCTGTCTTGGCCTGGGCCACCTCACAGCTGAGAGAGATGGTCTCTGAAGGAACAGCCTTGATGTCCTTCTGGATCTTCTCCTTGTTGGCAAACACCTCCTCAACTTCTTTATCTAGTAGTGAAAGGACAACCAAGACATGTTCATTCACTTTCTTTTCCAGGCATTTGGTCATTTCTCTTAATGACTAAAATCATGACAATCAGAAGGTGCAAATCCCATCTATTCATTCTACACATCGTCCCTCTGTGGGGTCCTTGATGCTCTCTGAATCTGGTGGTTTTCTTGCAAACATTTCATTACCCATCTAAGTAACATCATCAGTGCTAGAAGGGAGTGGGGTTTGCAGAGAGCAGCAGGAGGAGGAAGACTGTGGGGCACTTGGTGCTCTCTGAGCTTGGTGGTTTGTTTGCAAACATTTCATAACCCAACTACAAAACACCATCAGGGCTAGAAGGGACTGGGGTTTGGCTTTCCCTGTCAGTTTTACTGGAAGAGATGTTTTCTCCTTGATAGTTCCTTCATTAAAATATTGTTTTCAAGCAATCAAGGTATAGTTCAGCTACAGTTCAGCTTATTAAGCTATATTTATTATTTCTTTTCAAGCCCAACACTGATTAAATTTTGCTTCTGGGTTCAATTTCTGCTAGATTCCTAGCTATATGTACTATGCATAATAGATCTATAGCACTGTGCTGTTTAAAGCTCTTTTTTGCATTGACCTAAGCTGTTCTCTTAGAACTCAATGGAACAATCAGCAAAAAAGAGGATTTTTTTGACCCCCTATCTTCACATTTAGGAAGATGTAAAGGAAAATATAACAGTGTTCGCACCTGCAACTGTGACTTTGAAGGTGAGCTTCTCACCATCAGCTTCACAGGTGTATTTGCCTCCATCTTTCTTCTCCACTTGTTGAATAACCAGATGCCGGGATCTGCCTTCAGCTTCCACCTTGAATTTCTTACTGGAGGTGATCAATTTTCCATCCTTGAACCACTTGACATCTGTCTTGGCCTGGGCCACTTCACAGCTGAGAGAGACAGTCTCTGAAGCCACAGCCTTGATGTCCTTCTGGACCTTCTCCTTGTTGACAAACATCTCCTCAGCTTCACTATCTAATGTTGAAGGAATGGAGAAAGCTTCTTAATTCACTTTCTCTTAAGGACATTTTGTCATATTCCTTTACAGCTAAAATTCTGAGCTTCAAGAAGGTCCAACTTACATATTCTATACCATCTAATATATGTCATCCTACATCTGGATGTTTGTCTCACTGGCAAACACCACTTTAGCTTCCAAATCTTGACCAAGACAAAAAAAAACTTGTAAAGGTAAAAAAAAATCATATTTAATTATTGCTCCAAGTATCCTTATTTAGTCTAACATTGAGATCTGCTGGATTTTCTCCTTGTTGACCAACTACTGGAGCATGATATAGAAAATATGACAAAGTCATCAAAGAAATTTAAAGTAGGATTTAGAAGTTAACAGGATCCTTATTTAGCTTTTGTTCTAATGATTTTTAGGGCTACCTGACACTGATGAAATTTGTCTGTTGTGTTCAAATTCTTAACAAATGTCCACCTACATGCAATAGGAAGAATAAAACGAAAACACAGGTAGTCCTTGACTTACACCCACAATTGAGCCCAAAATGCCTGTTGCTCAGCGAGACAGTTGTAATGTGAATTTTATCCCATTTTACAACCTTTCTTGCACAGTTGTTAAGTGAATCGTTGTAGTTGTTAACTTAGTAACACAGTTGTTAAGTGATTCTGGTTTCCCCATTAACTTTGCTCGTCCAAAGATCGCAAAAGGAGATAATATGATTCTGGGACACTGCAACCGTCATAAATATGAATCAGTTGCCAAGCAGCTGAATTTTGATCATGTGATCATAGGGATGCCACAATGGTTGTAAAAACAGGTATAAGTGACTTTTTTCAGTGTGGTTGTAACTTTGAATAGTCACTAAATGAATTGTTGTAAGTCAAGGACTTCCTGTACATCCTTGCAGAAGGAAAAACTGTTTGTAGAAACATACATTCATGTGGAGACAAGTTGAGGCTGCTCTGTTAGTGGTCTCTTGAATGATCAGTAAAAAATAATATTGGTTTGGTCACTTTTATCTCTATATATGGGAAGAAGTTATGGAAAAAAATGAAATATTTGTACCTGCAACTGTGACTTTGAAGTTCAGTTTCTGGCCATCAGCTTCGCAGGTGTATTCACCTGCATCTTTCTTCTCCACCTGTTGCACAACCAGACACCGGGATCTACCATCTGTTTCTACCTTGATTTTCTTATTGGCAGTGATCAGTTTCCCATCCTTGAACCACTTGACGTCTGTCTTGGCCTGGGCCACTTCACAGCTGAGAGAGACATTCTCTGAAGCTACAACCTTGATATCCTTCTGGACCTTCTCCTTGTTGGTAAACATCTCCTCAGCTTCTCTGTCTAATGGTTGAAGGAAGGGTCAAAACATCTTAATTCAATTTCTCTTTAGGACATTTTGACATTTTCCTTTACAGCTAAATTTCTGAGCTTCAAGAAGGTCCTACCTACATATTCTATGCCATCTAAGATAAATCATCCTATATCTAGATGTTTGCCTCATTGGCAAATGCCACCTCAGCTTCTGGATCTTGGCTAAGACCAAAACAAAAGAATTAAAACATTAATTTTTAAAGGTAAGAAAAAATATCAGTATTTGGGATTTAAGGATCTAAGGAACATTAGTATACGTCCTCCTGCTTGAGCAGGGGGCTGGACTAGAAGACCTCCAAGGTTCCTTCCAGCTTGTTCTGTTCTGTTCTGTTCTGTTCTGTTCTGTTCTGTTCTAGTCTAGTCTAGTCTAGCCTAGTCTAGTCTAGTCTAGCCTAGCCTAGCCTAGCCTAGCCTAGCCTAGCCTAGCCTAGCCTAGTCTAGTCTAGTCTAGTCTAGTCTTCTAACCCTGATATCCTTCAGGACCTTCTCCTTGTTGATAAACATCTCCTCAGCTTCTCTGGAAGGAGAGGATAACATGCATTCACTCACTTTTTAGGGTATTTTATCATTTCCTCTAATTGCTAACATGATGAACATCAGGAAAATCCATACTGGATAGTCTACACAGATAGTCCTCGACTTATCACAATTGAGCCCAAAATTTCCTTTGCTAAGCAGGACAGATTCTGAGTGAAGCTGGCCCTATTTTATGATCATTCTTGCCAAGGTTGTTAAGTGAATTGTGGCAGTTGTTGCAGTAAATACAGGTAGTCCTTGACTTACGGCCATAATTGAGCCCATAATATGTTTCTAAGTGAGACATTTGTTAAGTAAGTTTTGCCTCATTTTACTTGCCACCTTTGTTAAGTGAATCACTGTGGTTGTTATGTGAGTCACATGATTGTAAAGTGAATCTGGCTTCCCCATTGACTTTGCTTATCAGAAGGTCTTAAAAAGTGATCATGTGACTCTGGGACACTAAAACCGTCATAAATATGAGTCAGTTGCCAAGCTTCTGAATTTTGATCACATGCCCATGGGGATGCTGCAATGGCTATAAGTGTGAAAAACAGTAGTAATTCACCTTTTCAGTGCCGTTGTTACTTTCAATAGTCACCAAGCGAATGGTTGTAAGTTGAGAACTACCTGTACAACCCAACACCTATAAAATTCTTATCCTGCATGTAGATTTTTGCCTTCTTGGTTAACACCACTTTGGTTTCTCAACCTTGACCAATAAAAACCAAACCAAAAAAAATTAAAGTATTGCTTACAAGATTAAAAGAATCCTTATTGCACTAACCATTCAACTTTTGCTTAATATTGAGGCAATTTGCCATTGTGTTAAAACAGATTTCCAATTACCAGTGATCCTTGATTTACATCCATTCTTTTAGCCACCGTTTGAAGTTAGAATATCACTGAAAAAAGTGATTTGCAACCAGTCCCCGAACCTACGACCACTGCAGCATAACCACGATCAGGTGAACAAAATTCAGGTTCTTGGCAACTAGCATGTATTTGTGATGGTTGCAGCATTTTGGGGTCATATGATCACCATTTGTGACCTTTTCAGCTGGCTTCTGACAAGTAAAGTTAACGGGAGAAAATGGATTCGCTTAACAACCACATGATTCATTTAACAACTGCAGTGATTTGCTTACAAACAGCAGCAAAAAATGTTGCAAAATTGAGCATGTCTCACCTAATAACCCACTTAGAAATGGAAATTCTGGCCCAAATAGTGCTCATAACTTGAGGACTACATTCCAATGGAGTTTCTGGGAGATGATCAACTAAAGAAGTATTCTTAGGTCTGTTTTATCTTCTTATATGAGAAGATGTAGAAAATATAAAAGTGTTTGTACCTGCAACTGTAATTTTGAAGGCGAGTTTCTGACCATCTGCTTCACAGGTGTATTCGCCTCCATCTTTCTTCTCCAACTGTTGGACAACCAGATGCCGGGATCTGCCTTCAGCTTCCACCTTGAATTTCTTGCTGGAGGTGATCAATTTTCCATCCTTGAACCATTTGACTTCTGTCTTGGCCTGGGCCACCTCGCAGCTGAGAGAGACATTCTCTGAAGCCACAGCCTTGATGTCCTTCTGGACCTTCTCCTTGTTGGCAAACACCTCCTCAATTTCTCTGTCTAATGGTGGAAGGAATTGACAAAGCACTTAATTCATTTTCTCTTTAGGTCAATTTCGCATTCTCCTTTCCAGCTAAAGTTCTGAGCTTCAAGAAGATCCAACTATATAGTAGTCATTTCCTTGATATAGTTTCTACAAGCCAAAAAAACCTTTTTATTTTTGTTAATGTGGTGACACCCTGATTAGTTTGTATCCTGAAACAGGATAAGAAATAAAACAAAAGGCAACATCTTCTCCTACCTGATGCAGTTACTCTGAAGGTGAGCTTCTGGCCATCAGCTTCACAGGTGTATTTGCCGCCATCTTCCTTCTCCACCTGTTGAACAATCAGACGCCGGGATCTGCCATCTGTTTCCACCTTGAATTTCTTGTTGGAGGTAATCAATTTTCCATCCTTGAACCACTTGACATCTGTCTTGGCCTGGGCCACCTCACAGATGAGAGAGACGTCCTCTGTAGCCACAGCCTTGATATCCTTCTGGACCTTCTCCTTGTTGATAAACATCTCCTGAACTTCTTTATCTGGTGAGGGAAGGAGAGAGGCAGAAATTTTCATTAACTGCTTCTTTCTGGTGGCAGTTGATAGTTTCCATTAACTACTAAACATATGTTCTTCAGAAACACTCAAGGGTGTATCCTACATAACCAATATCTCAACCTTTTCTTAGTTGGTACCAAGAACCCCACAGTCCTCCTTGTCCTCTGCCTCCTTCTCCTCCTCCTCCTCCTCTTCTTCTCTGCAAACATTACTCCCTTCTAGCACTGATAATGTTACATAGTTGAATCATGAAACATCTGCAAGAAAATAACCAAGCTCAGAGAAAACGAAGAACCCAACAGTCCTCCTCCTCCCAAACCTTCCTCTGATGATGATGTAAGTTCAATATCTGGACCGTGGTCCCATCCCATCCCAGGTGAAACATATCTAACCCCTAAAAACAGTTATTTATAATTAATGTTTGCTCTAATTAAGTGTGGCTTTCTTGAACCTCAATGTATTTTCTCTTGAGTAACCAACCATCTATGATCTGAAGCGAGCTGGACCATTTTTCTGGAGAAACGAACTTCATTGTCTCATTGCAGGAAGTAGGAAACAAGCAGATCCGAATCTGAATCATTTTAAGATATGTTGGCCAGATCCAGGAAGGAACGTTTGGTGGCCATGGATTTGTCAAATAATGGTTGATTGATATAATTATTTATTTATTAAAGAACCTATATATGGCCTACCATTCGTATTGACCCTGGGTGATTTACAAACATGAAATCCCAGTACAGAAATCAATAAACCCCCATCCCTCTGGTGACAACAATCAGTCCAACCATTTGATGGATTCCATATCACCCTGGGATTCCTAGGCCCATTGGCCAAACCATGTTTTAAATGCCTTTCAGAAGACTCTCAAGGTGATGGCCAATCTTAACTCTGCAAGATGATGTTTCCCAGGAAGGGAGCCACTACAAAGAAGGCCATACTTCTTGGTCCTACCAAATGGACCTCCTTAAGAGACAGGACCCATAACGTCTCCTGCCTCCTTGCTCTGGTGGGTCAGGTGGATATAAGTGAATAAAGATGGCCCTTCAAATAACAGGGAGGGAGCCACCATGGAGAAGGCCTGGGTCCCACCAGATGGACCTCCTTAAGAGAGAGAACCCATAATTTCCCCTGCTTCCCTGCTCTGGTGGTCAGGTAGATGTCACTGAGAAAAGACGGTCATTCAGATAATCTGGCTTTAAGTCATGTAGGCTTTGAAGGTGACAGCCAGCACCTTGAATTGGACCCAGAAGCAAATCTATTTGTGATAAATCAAAACATCAAAATATCTATTAATTTCTGTCATCATATTTGTTACTTATATCTGGAAATATAATGATAAAGGAAAAGACTAAAGGATTTTTTTCCTACCTGTTACGGTTACTTGGAAGTTCAGCAACTGACCATCCGCTTCACAGGTGTATTCACCTGCATCTTTCTTTTCCACCTGTAGGACAACCAGATGACGGGATCTGTTTTCTGCTTCTATCTTGAATTTTTTGTTGGAGGTGATCAATTTTCCATCCTTGAACCATTTGACTTCTGTCTTGTCCTGGGCCACCTCACAGCTGAGAGAAATGTTGTCTGAAGCGACAGCCTTGATGTCCTTCTGGACCTTCTCCTTGTTGACAAAAACTTCTTTAATTTTTTCATCTGGGGTAGAAGCAGAAGACAAGACACATTTATTCACATTAGAGCTTCTGAGTGTTCTTCTTAACAATCAACAAAAAATGGATTGATTTGACCACTTTTAACCATATGAGAAATGTGGAGAATATAAAGGTAGTTGTACCTGCAACTGTGATTTTGAAGGTGAGCTTCTGGCCATCAGCTTCACAGGTATATTCACCTGCATCTTTCTTCTCCACCTGCTGGACAACCAAATGACGGGATTCACCTTGTTCTTCTATTTTGAACTTCTTGGTGTCAGTGATCAGCTGCCCATCTTTGAACCACTTGACATCTGTCTTGGTCTGGGCCACCTCACAACTGAGAGAGACGTTCTCTGAAGCCACAGTCCTTATGTCCTTCTGGACTTTCTTCTGGTTGACAAAGACTTCCTTAATCTTTTCATCTAGGCGTAGAAGCAGAAAACATTCATTCACATTAGAGCTTCTGAGTGCTCTTTTTAACAATCAACTAAAACTGGATTGATTTGACCACTTTTAACTCTATGGGAGATATAAAGATAGTTGTACCTGCAACCGTGACTTTGAAGGTGAGCTTTTGGCCATCAGCTTCGCAGGTATATTCACCTGCATCTTTCTTCTCCACCTGTTGAACAACCAGACAACGGGATTCACCTTGTTCTTCTATTTTGAACTTCTTGGTGTCGGTGATCAGCTGCCCATCTTTGAACCACTTGACTTCTGTCTTGGTCTGGGCCACCTCACAACTGAGAGAGACGTTCTCTGAAGCCACAGTCCTTATGTCCTTCTGGACTTTCTTCTGGTTGACAAATATCTCCTCAACCTCTCTATCTAATAGTGGAAGGAATGGACAAAACATTTTACTTCACTTTCTCTTTAGGATATTTGATTGTTTTTATTTAAAATTAAAGTTCTGAGCTTCAAAAAGGTCCAACTGATAGATTATATATGAACTAAGATAAGTCATCCTACATCTAGATGTTTGCCTCTTTGGCAATCACCACCCTGACTTCTGATTGTTGATCAAAACAACATCTAAAATCACGAAATTTAGGAAAATCCAAACAGGATAATTTTTATTTCCTGGGGCCTGTACTTGTAAGATACAGTCATCTGTATTTTTGTCATCTTGCTGAAGTTCTCCTTAACATCTGAATAACTGTACAGGTAGACTTATGACCACAATTGAGTCCAACATTTTTGGTGCTAAGTGAGACAGTTTAAGTTAATTTTGCCCCACTTTACGGCCTTTCTTGCAATTACAATTGTTATGTTAATCACCCACTAGTTAAGTGAATCTGACTTCCCCCCATTGACTTTGCTTGTCAGGAGGTCGCAAAAGGGGATCATGTGAATCTGGGGAGATTGCAACTGTCATAAATACATGTCAGTTACCAAGCATCTGAATTTTAATCACGTGACCATGGAGATGCTGTGACAGTCATAAGTGTCAAAAATGGTCATAGGTCCCTTTTTTAAGTAATGTTGCAACTTCGAATGGTCACTAAATGGACTGTTGTAAGTCAAGGACCACCTGTATTAACAGTACCATGGGAAAATCAAGATTTTTACCTGTTACAATCACTTTGAAGGCCAGTTTCTGGCCATCTGCTTCGCAGGTGTATTGACCTCCATCCTTCCTGTCAACTTGTCGGATAATCAGCCAGCGAGATTTCCCTTCTGTTTCAATCTTGAATTTCTTGCTTGGGGTGATGAGTTTCCCATCCTTGAACCATCTCACTTCCATTGTGGGCTGGGCTACTTCGCAGCTGAGAAAAGCGTTTTCGGAAAGAATAGCTCTGATTTCTTTCTGGACTTTCTCCTTGCCAAAAAAGACCTCTGCAGGCTCTGGGGTGAGGAATAACAGAAAAACAGAGTTGGAAGGGATCCTGGAGTTCTTCCAGTCCAACCTCCTGCTCAAGGAGGAGATAAATCATGTGAGTGCTTCAATCAAGACTCAGCTGTATATATGTATGTATGAATGAATGAATGTTTATATATACCAATATTCATCCATCCATCCATTCATTCATTTGTATTTTGCTTTTATTCTTTTTACAAATAACTCACGGTAGCGAAAATATCTAACACACTTTCTTCCTCCTATTTTTCACACAACAACCCTGTGAGGAGAGATGGGCTGAGAGAAAGGGACTGATTCAAGTCACCCAGCTGGCTTAAAGAAGGACTAGAACTCACCATCTCCTGGTGATTGGAACCAAAGCCAGCAGGCTTTCATGGCTAAAGCGGGACTTGAATTCATGGCCTCTTGCTTTCTAGCCCTGTGTGTTAACTACCATTTCTCTTATCCATTTTCCTTTCTTGATTTTATCCCTCTTGGAAGTCTCTGTTGACTTTCTGCCCTAAAATGCACTTCTTGCAAATTGTTGGTGTTGGTCAGCAAAGAGTGAAGCTTTGACTAATACATAGAGATCTACAGGTTGTTTCAGCTAATAATAAAGCTTAAAATCCCTTTATTTACTGGACTGTTCATTGTTTCCAGATCAGCGATGGCAAACTTTTTAGACACCGAGTGCCCAAACTGCACATGCATGCCCAAACAGAAAGATGTGTGGGTGCGCACGCATGCATGGACATGTGTGCATGTGCAGCAGAGACCCAAAGGCCAGCTGGCTGGTGGGAAGTGGGGCATCCCAACACTGGCAGCGCAGCAAGAGGTAAGATCTTTTTCTTTCATGACCTTCTGTTTCGTTGTTTGCAGGGAAACAGAAGCTCACGAAAGGAACGCCATGGAGATCTGACCTGGGGCGTCGGTGCGCATGCCAGCAGAGAGGGCTCTGCATGCCACCTTTGGCATGCATGCCATAGGTTTGCCATCATGGCTCTAGAACCACCCTCCCCCAAAACCCAATTGCCATGGCATCTGATCACTGCCTTGAAACTTGTCAAAGATCTGAGCTTGAAATTCAAAACCGCAACAGCATCATGGTCAGCTGTTTCCATGCAATGGCTTAGGAAAATATATGCAGATGACAGTTAATATTACAGGTAGTCCTTGACTTACAACCGTTTTTTTTGTGACTATTAGAAGTTAAAACGGTACTGAAAAAGGTGACTTATGACAGTTTTTCACACTTACGACCATTGCAGCATTCTCATGGTCACATGAATAAAATTCAGATGCCTAGCAACTAGCTCGTATTTATGACAGTTGCAGTGTCTCAGGGTTACATGATCCCCTTTTGTGACCTTCTGAAAGAAAGTCAGTAGGGAAGCCATTCACTTAACAATCGTGTGACTAGTTTAACAACTGCAGGAATTCTTTTAACAACTGTAGCAAGAAAGGTCGTAATAAGGGGTAAAACTCATTTAATAAATGTCTCACTTAGCAATAGCAATGTTGGGCTCAATTGCAGTCCTAAGTCGAGAACTATCTGTACAGACATATTTGAAAGCAAGCATTTGGACCGTTTCTTACCTTTGACCTCCACCTGGAAGGTTAGTCGGTCATCTTTTGATTCGCAGGTATAAACCCCTTCGTCTTCCTTGATGGCGTTTTGGACAATAAGTTTTCGCTGTTTTCCCTGAACAGAAAATGTCACCCTTTGGTCTGGCTTGATGTCCTTCTTCCCCTTTCGCCACAAGACTGCATCAGTGGCTGAGGACACTTCGCAAACCAGCTCAAACTTCTCATGAAGGTTGACTGAAATCCCAGGGGCTGAGTCATTGACAAATGTGGCCACTTCATCTAGAAAAGAGGGGTGAAACTCAGTGATCTGATACAAGCCACAATGACATCGAACATGTCCTGGTGTCATTGGTCAAAAGGACAGGAAGGGCAAATTATGTCATTTGTCCACTGACATTATGATACGTGATGTCCTCATATCCTTTGTCTAATCCCAGCCACCCCCAACATATGGAGGGAGTCCTCCATTTATAACCATCCATTTAGTGACTGTTTAAAGTTACAATGACATTGCAGCATCCCTATGATCACGTGATTTACATTGAGATGTATGGCAAATGATTCATATTTATGACGGTTCCACTGTCCTGGAGTCATGAGGTCATTTTTTACAATCTTCTGACAAGTAAAGTCACTGGGAAAGCCAGATTCACTTTACAATTGTGTGACTCATGTAACAACTGCAGTGATTCACTTAATAAAAGTGGCAAGGAAAAGTTGTAAAATGGGGCAAAACTTACTTAACAAATGGCTTGCTTAGCAACATAATTATGGGCTCAATTATGGTCGTAAGTCAAGGACTACCTGTATTTATGACAGTTGCACTGTTCCAGGGTGATGTGATCATCATTTGTAAGCTGGCTTCTAATAAGCAAAGTCAAAAGGGGAAACCAGATTCACTTAACAACCACAGGATTCACTTAACAACTGAAATGATACACTTAACTATGGCCGAAAAGGTCATTAAACGAGGTACAATTCATTTAATAACTGTCCTGCTTAACAACAGAAAGTTGGGGCTCAATTGTGGTTGTAAGGCAAGGATTATCTGTACTTATTGAATCGATGCCTGATGCCTATGGCACATCTTGGGGAAATTGGAGAATGGATGTCCTTTTTATAATTTGCCTAACATAATCCCACAAATGATGAGAAGGCATCCAAATGGCATTGTCTCAATTATTTCATTGTACCGATGACACAATGCAAATTTGCATAAAGGGGGATAAACTGCATCCCTAAATGGTACATTAAATGTATGCCAACTTAGAAAAATTCAAATTTTCTAGTCATCTTCTCTTTTTTCCTCATCTTTCCCAGCATTATGGACTTCTTAAAGAATCTGTGTTTTTTCCTTGGTTGAGGAATTATCTATCAAACTGGTGTTGACCCTTGGTGACTATCTAGATCTTCTTCAGGTTGATCTGTACTTTAAGTCTTCCAGTAGGACATTCATGGCCACCATAACTGAGCATCTACCTTTTGCTGGTCCTCCCCTTCTACTTCTTTCTATCTTTTCCAGTATTATGAAGTTATCAAAGGACCCTGGGTTTTTTTTCATTGATTAAATGAAAATGTTTCATTTATGTTCCATCAAGTTGGGGTTGACTCTTGGCAACCATCTAGATATTCTCCAGGCTAATCTATACCCACCTTGGCCCTTCAAATCTTACAATAGGGCATTCATGGTCACCATAACTGAGCATCGACCTTCTACTAGCCCTCCTCTTCTACTCTTTCCTTCCACCTTTCTCATTATGATGGACTTCTCTAGAGAATTAGATCTTCACGTTGAATAATTATGTTCAAGTTGGTGAAGATTCTCAACAACCACATTGATAGACCTTCTCTAGAATGATCTGTCTCCAACCTGATCCTTCATGTTTTCTAATGTGCACCCAACATCACTGTCAATTCACCTCACTCCTGGTCATCCTCTTCTTCTCTTTCCTTCTACCTTTAGTAGCATTGTGGACTTCTCAAGAGATCTTGGTGTTTTCATTGATGGTGTACCATCAACTTGGTGTCCAGCTTTAGTGTCCAGACAGATAGACCTTTTGCAGGAAGCTCTTTCCTTAACTTGGTTCTTCAGGTCTCCCAACAGTGCCTTCATCACCACCGTAATTGAGTCCCTCAATGTTGCTGCTGGTTGTCCTTCTCTTTCCTTCCATCTTTCTCAACATTGTGGACTTCTTAAGGGAGCTTCAAGTTTCAGCTGGTTGACTAATTGATTGATTACTTGCTATAAACTTGGTGTCCAGCCTTAAGTGTCCTGGATCTTCTCCAGGAAGATCCTTCATTAATCTGGTTCTTCAGGTCTCCCAACAGTGCGTCCATAACTGAGTCTCTCAGTGTTGCTGCTCATTGTCCTCTTTCCTTCATCCTTTCTCAGCTTTGTGGACTTCTCAAGGGAGCTTGGTGTTCCCTTAACTTGCTTCTTCAGGTTTCCCAACAGTGCCTCCATCACCACTATGAATGAGTCCTTCAACCTTTCTGCTGGTCATCCTCTGCTCTTTCCATCCACCTTCTCCAGCATTGTGGACTTCTCCAGACAACAGAGCCTTTCCACAATATATCCAATGTATGATAATTTGAGTCTCTTTATTTCTTTTACCCATTCCAAACAAAAAACTCAACAAGGTCAGCCACAACTACATGATGAAAGCACAATTCCTGCGCACAACCCATATATAAAGGCAGTGGAACTTCAGATTCACAGTGGTGGTTCTCATCTTCTCCGTGGACATCCCAACCCTGTCCTTGCCAAACTAATATGTTGGCGTCATCTCCCAAGCTCAGGTTTTCCCATAATTATTTCTTAAAATAGGAAACTACAATTTAATTTCAGCTTCCTAAAGATCTCCCAAAACTATGGTTTGAAGATCATGCTCAGAAGAAGAAAAGAAGTATATATTGCAAATACCTTTCAAGGTGACTCTTCCAATGCTTTCAATATCCTTGGTTACAAATTTCACCTCTGCCTCCTTGAACGCACTGGTGACCCGCTTAATTATTAAACTGTGGCTTGCTTTGGTTCTCGTAATTATGTATTTGTCACTGTTCTGCACAAGGTTGCCATTGATGTACCATGAGCCGGGACTAGGGATGGTGAGGTCCACAGTGAAGGTTGCATCTCTCCCTGGTGCAACTTCGACATTTCTCAGAGGAGTTTTCACTGCCAGGGTAGGTTCTGTGGGATACAATGATGATGGGCAAAGATTAACAATTTTTTCTCAATAGAAGAGAATATTTGTAATTGAGGGTTGAATTGTGGGGTCCTTGGTGCTCACTGAGGTTGGTGGTTACCTTCCAGACTTTAGATAACAGGAGGAAGAAGAGGAGGAGGAGGGGGAGGAGGGGGAGGAGGAGGAGGAGGAGGAGGAGGAGGAGGAGGAGGAGGAGGAGGAGGAGGAGGAGAAGAAGAAGAAGAAGATGATGATTCTGATCATTGGAATTAATGCAGCATATTATTCATATTCATAATACAAGATATTTGAGAATTTTAGGTATTGGCAGCTTAAAAAAGTCTAAATCCATCCATCACCTTCAATTTAGCCCATTGCTGAAAAAAACCAAACTTACCAAGATGCCAGACTCCAGGAAATTCCAGATAATCACTTTGGCCATACTTGTTTACTGCAGAAACTCGGAACTGGTAGTCAGCCTCTTCAGTCATGTTGTTGACCATCAACTCAGTTTGGGACACCAAAGCTTGGTGGCACCTCAGCCATGCAAATCCAGTCAGCTTCTTACGTTCAACAAGGTAGCCATCTATTGGGACAGGCCGGTCCGTCTTCCGAAGAGACCAGGCTAACGTCACTGAGGTTTCTGTTTTATTTTTCACCACTGGGTCAGTTGGAGGATGTGATGGGGGTTTCTTTGGAGCTGGTCAGGAGGGGAAACAGGGAAAGACCAAGTCAACATTTGGGGGGGAAACCACAAGTTTTTTAAAAGGTGCGAATATAAAGATAGTTCAAAGGTTGTGCAAGCGCCATCATTTTCCCATCATGTATTCCTTTGCCGGAGTCCTCTGAGATGGGTGGTTTTCTTGCAGACATTTCATGACCTGGGGTTTGTGGAGAGGAGGAGGAGGAGGACGACGACGACAACGACAACTGTGGAATCCGTGGTACTCTCTCAACTTGGTTGCTTTCCTCCAGACATTTCATGATCCAACTAGGTAATACATCAGTGCTAAACGGAATGGGGTTTACACTGTATATAAATAGAGAGCAAACCCCATTCCCATCTTCATCACTGCTGATGTTTCCTAGTTGGATCATGAAATGTCTTCAAGAAAACCATCAAGCTCTGAGAGCACCAAGGATACCCCCACCCCACTTCAACCCAGAGCTACAGAGATTCTTTTCTATCATACAGGTATGTTTAGTAACTGTTCAAAATTACAACAGCACTGAAAAAAGTGACTTATGACCATTGCAGTATCCTCATGGTCACATGATCCAATTTCAGATCCTTGATAACTGACTCCTATTTATGATGGTTGCAGTGTCCCAGAATCACGTGATCCCCTTTTGCAGCCTTCTGACAAGCAAAGTCACTTAACAACTATGTTACTAACTTAACAACTGCAGTGATTCACTGAATGACATCTGACTTAGCAAAAGAAATGTTGGGCTCAATTTGGACCCCTTCAAGAAACCTTAGTTTAAAACATTATTAGAATCAGGCGGGGTCAGTTATTCAGATCAGTGGCGCATTAAAAACATAAGAAAACCCCAAGGCATCTGTCCCATAGCGGTAAAGTCATTTGACCCAACTCGATCCCCAGAATATGCTTGAAGATCCGAAGCAGAAGGTAAGCATCAATCAATCGATCACCGTTAATTTCTTGCATGCAAGAAACGTGCTGTCATTTTCTACCCATCCTTAAAATAATATATGGAGCAGTGGTATACAGGTAGTCCTTGATTTATGACCACAATTGAGTCCAATATTTCTGTTGCTAAGTGAGACATTTGTTCAGTGAGTTTTGCCCCATTTGACGATCTTTCTTGCCACAATTGTTAAGCAAAACCGTGCGGTTGTTAAGTTAGTCAGAAGGTTGCAAAAAGGGGATTGCATGATTCCGGAACACTGCAACCGTCATAAATATGAGTAAGTTGCCACGCACCCAAATTTTGATCACATGATTGTGGAGATTCTGCAATGGTCGTAAGTGTAAAAAGCAGTCATAAGTCACTTTTTTAGTGCTCTTGTAACTTCGAATAGTCACTAAATGAACTGTTGTAAGTCAAGGATTACCTATAGTCCTTAAAATGGGGCATTTATAAACAAACGATCTGTCTAATGTAAGGAGCAATAGAGAGCATTTCTCCTGTAACTTTCTGTATCTCAGCCTCCTCTTCTTTTAGAACCACTTCTTGGTTTTTAGAGTCATAGGGCTGGAAGGGAGCTCAGAGGTCTTCTAGTCCAACTTCCTGCTAGGCAGGAACTTTATACAACCCCGCCTAAATAGTTGCCCAGCCTATTTTTGAAAACCTTTATTGATGAAGCACCCACAAGGCAATCTGTTCCACTAATCAATTGTTCTCACTGTCAGGAAGTTCTAGGTTGAATCTCTCCTTGATTAGTTTCCATCTGTTACTTCTTATCCTGGCCTCTGGTGTCTAGCTACGATATAGTATGGATTCTGGTGAGAAAAAGTTATTTTTGCAAACAGGGTGCAGTGATGCTTACTTCAATTATGTTCTCTATGTAAGGTTTTCGTATTCTTTTCTTGGTATATGAGATGTTAGCTTAACATGCAATGGCTAAGACAGTGGGTTGGGCAGCCAACTTCAGATGGCAAATTAAAGAGATTAAATTAAAGAGATTAAATTAAAGAGATTTTTCCAACAAAGTCATTTTCCAATACGGCAAACAGGTTGGGTCAGACTCAGAAACTGCTCTGCACTATGATTTCTGAATTTGATCTGGTTACAGGTAAGTCCTCAACTTATCACCATAATGGAGGCCAGAATTTCCATTGTCAAGTAAGGTGGTTATTAAATCAGTCATATCCAATTTCATAACCTTTTTAGCCATGGTTGTTAAGTGAATCACTGCAATTGTTAAGTTGTACAGTTGGTCCTCGACTTACAACAGTTCGTTTAGTGACTGTTTGGACTTACAACGGCACTGAAATAGATTTATGACTGTTTTTCACACTTATGACCATTGCCGCATCTCTGAAGTCACATGATCAAAATTGAGATGCTTGGCAACTGACTCATATTTATGATGGTTACAGTGTCCCAGGGTCATGTGATCATATTTTATGATCTTCTGACAAGCAAAGTCAATAGGGAAGCCAGATTCACTTAACAATCAGGTCACTAACTGAACAACACTTAACAACTGTGACAAGGAAGGTCATAAAATGGGGTAAAACTTACTTAACAACTGTCTCACTTAACAACAGAAATTTTGGGCTCCATTGTGGTCATAAGTCGAGGACTTCTTGTATATCATTGTACTGTATCTTATTTTAAGGGTGGATAGTAAATGACGGCATGTTTCTTGAGTGCAAGAAATCAGTGGCAATTGACTCATGCGTGTGTTCCGCTTAGGATTTTCAAGCATGTTCTGGGGATCAAATTGGGTCAAATGACTTCATCACTACAGGGCTGACTTGGGTTTCTCTCATGGTTTGGCTGTGCCACTGATCTGGATAATTGACCCCACATGATCCTAAGAACCTTTTAAACCAGGTTTTTGTTTTAAGGGGTCAATCTTGGCACCCAACATTTGATGGCACTATCATAGGCATTGTTCTTCTATACGGATAGTCAAGACCACAACTGAGACCAGAATTTCCATGGGCCAAAACTCTATCTAGCTACAAACACACCCTCCCTCCCTCCCCCTCCTTTTTTCTCATTAATCTACCCTCAGTACCTCATAATGACAAAACGAAAACAGAATTTTACAAATGTATGTAAATTTCAACAACTAGAATCAGGCTACAGCATAACAAAATTGACAAAAGTAAAGGGGGTCTGAATACTTTCTGAATGCACTGTATATCTATCATCTAACTATTGTCTGTCTCTGTCTGTCTGTCTGTCTGTCTGTCTGTCTGTCTATCTGACTGTCTGTCTGACTGACTGGATAGATAGATAGATAGATAGATAGATAGATAGATAGATAGATAGATAGATAGATAGATGATCTATCTATCTATCTATCTATCTATCTATCTATCTATCTATCATCTATCTATCTATCATCTATCTATCTCTATGTACCATCTCCCTATCATCTATCTACTGTATCTTTCTATCTATGAGCAAAACTCAGTTGTGGTCCTAAATCAAGGACTAACTGTATTTGCAAGCTGTTAAGCATCTAAGATCATCAGAAGAAGCCTGCAATTTCTAAATAACAAATATGGAGGAACGAACCCCTCATACGCATAGGGGAAAAAATCACTCTCACCAGAGACAGTAAATTGCGTGGATGTTCTACACTCATCAGCCACAAAGACAATTTCTCCTCCATCTTCCATTTGACAATCCCGGATGATCATGGTGTATTCTCTATCTGCGGATGAGATTGAAATGCGACCACTGGGTTTTAATTCTTCTTTATTCTTCAACCATCGGAACTTCTCGCACTTCTGTTCCAGTTCCACGCAGAACACTGCAGTGTCTTTTATACTGACAGCTGTTTTCCTTGGCAGTTTCTTGACAATGTTGCCTAGGTTGATAAATAAAGATGTGATCATTAGCTTCAGTCAACTCACATTAAAAATTCCATGCTTAGAAATACTATGAATAATGAATGTGTCTAGGTAGGGAGGTATATACAGATATAGATGGATAGGAAGATAGACAGACACAGATAGATAACTAAACAGAGCGATAGATATGTGAAAGTTCAGAGAGGAAGAAGAGAGAGAGGGAGGGAGGGAAGGAGGGAGGGAGAAATGATTAAAGATATACCGGTAGATAGATAGATAGATGAGGTAGGTAGGTAGGTAGGTAGGTAGGTAGGTAGGTAGGTAGGTAGATTAGATAGATAGATAGATAGATAGATAGATAGATAGATAGATAGATAGATAGATAATGATGGGTAGAGATAGAGATAGATAGGTAGGTAGGTAGGTAGGTAGGTAGGTAGGTAGGTAGGTTGATAATGATGGGTAGAGATATAGATAGAGAGAGAGAGAGAGATGGATAGATAGAGATAGATAATGATGGGTATAAACAGATAGATGGATAGACAGATAGATATAGATAGATGAATGATATAGAAGATAGATAGATAGGTAATGATGGGCAGAGAGAGACAGAGATGAGATACATAGATTAGATTAGATTAGATTAGATTAGATTAGATTAGATAGATAGATAGATAGATAGATAGATAGATAGATAGATAGATAGAAAAATAATGATGGATAGAAATAGATAGATAGATAGATAGATAGATAGATAGATAGATAGATGATGGGTAGAGATAGACAGACAGACAGACACATACCCTCACACACACACATCGATGTGGATAGAGGGATAATTGGATAGATAATTATAGAGAGATACAGAGATATTGGGGGAGAGAGAGAAATAGACAGATGAATGAATAGGTGAGGGGGTAGACAGATAAATGGATGGATGGATGGATAGATGGATTATAGTTACATGAACTGATAAATAGGAAAAGAGAGACAGAGAGAAATTCATATATGAATAGATATATGGGAGGGGGGGAGAGAGAGAGAGAAAATTGGATAAATAGAAGGTGAGAGGGAATAGATACATGAATTGACTGATAAGGGGGGAGATAGACAGATACCTATCCCTTACATGCATTCTAACCATCCAGGTTAGAAGCCAGAGAGGCTGACATGAATTTTGTAGTTTTATATAAATAAATATATTTCCCATCTCTATACACCCCAAACAAGAAAATTCAGGTAAACAGGAGCAGCGTGAGGTAAATTGCAGAGCACACCGAAGAAAAAGGCGGGAAAAAAGGGAAACGCCCCCTCCACACCCATAGCAACCAATCACAGTGCAGATTGCCTCAGGCAGGAGCCAGCCCTTTTCCCATCAATCAACTATAACTGTTTGTTCTGGCTCACGACACGAGTCCCCTATTAAATTTAAATATCATAACATACAGTGGACGGAAACATACACTGAATTTATTGCATATTTTTGTGTCCAGTGCACTACGGTTAAACCTTAGAGCTGGGAACAGTCCATCGTCAGCCTTGGTGGAGCTCAAAAATCATTTGGATGGGAACCCACAAGATCCCACCCAAATAAACCAGGCTTAGAAAACCCAAATATTTTCCCCTTTTTGCATTTTCACAAATGTGTTTTTTGCAGTTTGTGTTTGTCAGACTGGCGGACGACGCCATCCAGCAAGAAACACAGAGATGGCTTGGTCAGAGGCAAATCAGTTTACCTTCCTAACCCTGACTTGTAAAGTGGACTGACATATCCAGGCAGTTCTCGACTTACGACCACAATTGAGCTCAAAATTTATGTGAGAAATTTGCTAAGTGAGTTTTGCCCCATTTTACAAATTTTTCTTGCCACATTTGTTAAGTGAATCCCTACTGTTGTTAAGTTAGTCACCCGTTCGTTAAGTGAATCTGGCTTCCCCACTGCTTGTCAAAAGGGGATCACGTGACCCCGCGACACTGCAACCGTCATAAATATGAGTCAGTTGCCACGCATCTGAATTTTGATCGTGTGACTGAGGGTATTGCAATGGTCATAAATGTGAAAAATGGTCATAAGTCACTTCTTTCAATACTGTTGTACTAAATGGACTGCCGAAGACTACCGGTATGTGCTGCAGAGTTCAAAGGCATCAACGTAAATTATATGTCTGCAATCCATTCAATTGCTTGGCAAGCACCATGATCTGAACTCAGGTTACAGAAATCCCTCGGATGACCTCCTTCGACCTTAAATGCAAACAGCCATGAATTGACTCTCTTAGATAACTAGTGGTTTGCAACAGAGATCTTGCATTTCACCCCTGGAATTATCGACTAAAGAAGCCTGATCTCTGTCTAAAAATTGTTAGCAGGTCAGAGCTGAATTGCCTTTAATGATTTTATTTATTAAACGGGTATTTAACAGATAGTCCTGGAAATGGGAGCAGAATTTGCGCTGCTAAGCAAAAGGGTTATGAGGCGAGCTGTGACTGGCTTTGCAATCTTTTTCACCACGGTTGTTAAGTGAATCACTGCAGTTAACCATTGTTAACACTTAACAGTGGTTAAACGAATCATATAGTCATTAAGTGAATCCAGCTTCCTCCTTTGCTTGTTGAAAACTGGCTGGGAAGGTCACAAATGGAGATCATGTGACCCCGGGATGCTGCAAGTATCATAAATGCAAACCGGTTGTCAAGAGCCCGAATTTTGATAATGTGACCTTGGGGATGCTGCAGTGGTCGTAAGTGCGAGGATCTGTGTATTGATTTTACTAATATGAGAACCCTTCATATGTGTAAATGCCAAATCTTAGGATTCTTAGCGGTGGTAAGGGTGACTTGTAAATTTGGGCAGATGGTTTTGAACGATCACTAAGCGACCAGTCATAAATTGAGGACTACCTGTAGAAGGAAATCCTACCAAGAAAGATCAGATGGACTTCACTTACCTTGAACGCTCAATTCAGCGATGGTTCTGCTGCCTTCCTTCATCTCGCAAATGTAGACAGCGTCATCATCCATGGTGACATTTTGGACTGTGAGCTTGCGGCATAGCCCATCTTCTTCAATCTTGTACTTGTCATTCTGTTGAAGTCTGGTCTCCTCTTTGAACCAAGTGGTCTCCACATCAGAATGGGGAACTTCGCACACGAAGATCGCGGAGTCCTTCTCCCGAACTTCCAAATCTTGGAGTTTTGTCTTGAAAGGTATTCTCGGTTCTGGGGAAGAACCAGACGGAGAAATGAACTTTGGTAAGACATAAGACTGAAGAACCATCAAACAGCAAGTGTGGATTCTTCTCAATGACGTTAAGATTGTTTAAAACATCAGTAGAACAATGTGATCTAGAATATCAGTAGAACATTAAGATCCAATAGAACATCAGTAAAACGTTATGATCAATCGGAACATCACTAGAACCTTACGATCAAATGGAATATCAGTCTAAAATTACAATCAAGTGGAACATCAATAGAACATTATTATCAAGTAGAACATCAGTAAAATGTTATGATCAAGGGGAACATCAGTAGGAAATTACGATCAAGTTGAACATTAACAGAACTTTATGACCAAGTAGAACATCACTAGAACATTATAAGTAGATCATCAGTAGTAAATTGCTGATCAAGTGGAAAATCAATAGAACTTTGGGATCAAGTAGAACATCAGTAGAACATTATGATCAAGGGGACCATCTGTAGAAAATTACGATCAAGTGGAACATCAATAGAACACTGTGATTAAGTAGTAAAACATCAGTAGAACATTAAGATCAAGTAGAACATGAGAAAATATTGTGATCAAGTAGAACATCATTAGAAAATTGTGATCAAGTGGAACATCAGTAGAACATTAAGATTAAGTGGTACAGGTAGTCCTTGATTTACAATCACAACTAAGCTCAAAGTTTCCATTGCTAAGCAAGATAGTTGTTAAGGTAGTTCCCCCCAATTGTATGACCTTTTCTTGTGGGAAGTGAAAACTCACTTAACAACTGTCTCAGTTAACAAGAGATGTTTTGGGTTCCGTTGGGGGTCGTAAGTCGAGGACTACTTGTAGTCCTGTCTTCTATGAATTAATTCAATCTCTTTCAACGCTTTCAGTGTGACCAACCACCATCCCTTCTTATAATTTAGTTTTTTAACTCCCGACACTGGAACATACAAGTAGTCCCCGACTTACGACCGTAAGTCTTAAAGCCATAAGTTATGAAGTTTAAACAGGCCACTCTGTAACCACACCAATTTTACAACATATGTAGGGTGGTCGTTAAATCAATCCTACAGTTGTCAAGAGAATGCCACAGTCGTTAAGTGAATGCTACGCTCATAAAATAAACCCAGTCTATTAAAGGGTGTCTTTTTGCTCTAAAACAGACGTAAATGTTGATTTCCAGCAAAACCATCATAAATCACAAGCATGTGACCGCGGGATGCTGAAAACGGTCATAAAGCAGGCTGGTTGCCAAGCACCCAAAATGCAGCCACGTGACCAGGAGGGCGGACGTCAAAATTTTGAATCTGGGTTCAAAGTAGCTTTTTCAGGATCTATTGTAATTTCAGACTGTCGCTAAGTGACTGTTTGTAAGGACGGGTGAAATGCTACCGGTTCCGACTGGCTCAGGAGGACTGGTAGCGGAGATTGGGGCTAATTTGCCGTACCAGTAGCAATTGCTGGCTGGCCACACCCCTGAACCGGACCACGGCCCGCAGCCCTGCCGTGCTTCCCTGCCTTTCATGGGGCCTTCCCGTGGCCAGCTTGCAAAGGCAGGCAAGCGGAAGGCCACATGGAAAGCAGGCAAGCATGGCAGGGATGCGGGGAAGGGAGCGAGCAGCTTACTCCCTTCCTTGCAGCCCTGCCATGCTTGCCTGCCTTCCATGCTGCCAAACTCATTGTTCGGAGCGTCAGCAATTTAAGGAAACATCTTCCAACTCTTCAAAATCAGCTTTAAGAGTGCCGAGAAGCCGACAGCAAAAAGTAGCGGCAGCGGGGGTGACGGGGAGTGTGTCTGTGTCCCTCCGCGGTCCTCCTCTCCCAGGTGACAGCCAGGGCTTCACCGCCTCCTCTTTTCCTCAGAGGGGCAGTGTCTGCCTCCAAGTCCTTGCGGAGGGAGGGACACACATACACACACACACACCTGTTCCCCCCCCCCCCGCCACTACTTTTGCTGTTGGCGTAAAGTTGATCTTGAAGAGCTGGAAGATGTTTCCTTAGATTGCCGCCAAATGCCAAATTCATTGTTGGGAGCGTCAGCAATCTAAAGAAACATCTTCTTACACCTTCTTCTACCCATTTCCCCCCCCCCATCCCCGTTTTTCCATTACTATACCTGGCTTCTGCTAATTACACCTCCTTCTCCCCATTTCCCCCCCACCACTTTTTTTTCCATTTCTGTATCTGGATACTGCTTCTGCAAGAGAAGTCTCCGATGTTCGCTTAGGTGGCGGAAGGAAACTCAAAGCTTTGGGGGGCTTCAGAAGGGTAGAATGTGCTTCAAAATGTGCAGCTCCTGGCTCTAACAGTGAGTGACGTCAAGTTGGCCACACCCACCCGGTCACGTGACCATCAAGCCACACCCACAGAACCGGTAGCAAACATTTTTACATTTGACCCCTGGTTGTAAGTCAAGGACTACCTGTGCTTACTTGAAACTCAGGTGTCTTTAAGGGTCTTGATTCAGAAAATGCCACTGAATTATGGGGTTTGAGATCAAGGAATCCATTTTACACAGGATCAAATCACCATCCAGCCAAGTATGAAAATTGAATATCTGCACCCTGCTAATGTCAATCTCCTTGTAAAACTAGCCAAGAAAGTTGTTTACTTCCTTGGCACCTACTACTGCAGAAGATATGCCTGAGATTAGATTTCTTTTGGTTTAAAAATACTTAACAGTCTTCTTTTAGTTGTGAAGCTAAATGTTCTTTTTTTAAAAAAAACAAAACAAAACACTATTACAGATAGTCCTTGACTTACAACCATTTGTTTAGTGACCGTTCAAATTTACAACACCATTGAAAAAAATGACTCCTGACCATTTTTCACAATAACAACCATTGTTCCCTCCCCGTGGTCACGTGATCGGAATTTGGCCGCTTGGCAACTGACTCGTAATTATGACGATCGCAGTGTCCCCACATGATCCCCAAAGTCAATGAGGGAGTCAGATTCACTTAACAACTGTGTTACTAACTTAACAACCGCAGGAATTCACTTAACAACTGTGGCAAGAAAGGTCATAAAAGGCGGGAGGGAAATCACTTGACAAACGTTTCGCTTAGCAACGTACATTTTGAGATCAATTGTGGTAGTAAGTCGAGGATTGTCTATGTGTTGTAAATAGAAATAGAATAGAAATAGAATTATTCTACATCCTGCTTTTGTTGAATGAACTGCTGATCTGAGATTATTTTCTTACACCTTCTCTTCCAATGTTTCTCAACCTTAATAACTTGAAGACAGGTGGAGCTACAGCTACTCACCTTTGACGATTATCAGGACAGAACTGTAGGTCTGTCGTGCCAATTAGTCTGGTCTTGAGCACACTGTGCTACACAACAGAAGATTTACAGCTACTCACCTTTGATGATTACTGACACAGGTTTGTCCTGTCAAATTGTCTGAGGGTCTTGAGGCCATTGTGCTACACAGTGGAGGATGTACAGCTACTCACCTTTGACAATTACTGACACAGAACTGTAAAGTTTGTCCTGCCAAATTGTCTGGTCTGGAGCCCATTACGTGACACAATGGAGGATCTAAGGCTACTCACCTTTGACAGTTACCAACACAGAACTGTAGGTCTGACCCGCCAAATTTGAAGCTGTGCAGGTGTAGAGGCCGTTATCGACCTGTTTGCAGAAGAGGATCTTCAAGACAAAATTCTCTTGCTCGTCCTCGTAAATTATGTGTCTCCGGCTCTCCAGGATCACCTCTCCGTCCTTCTTCCAAACCGTCTCCGGTTTGGGTTCTCCGGTTACGTAGCAGCTCATTTTGGCGTGCTTGCCCTCGGTGACAGTGAAGCTTCGAGTGGTGACCCGATAATATGAACCTCCATCACCTCGGAGTCCCTTGGAGGTCAAGCTAGCAGCCCGTTCGTAATCCAAGGACAAGCTCAATCCGAGTTTGGACCGTCGTTCGGTGGAGATCAAGGACTCTACGTTGGACAAATCGGTCTTCCGGATTTCTTCTCGTCTTTTCTGCATGTGGGACAACAACGGAGAGGTCTTGCTGCCGATGTCATCTATACTGTGTCTCGTGCTGCCTGGGCTGTAGGAATCTGGAAGATCTACCATCAACGCAGCGGCTGCACTGGAGGATCCTAAAGGATTCTCTGCACGGCAAGTGTAGGTCCCGCTGTCTCCCAAATGAGTACTTTGGATCTTCAGAGCGTTCTTCTCACCCTGGGATTCAATCCGGATCCGGTTGGAGTCAGATGATTTGCCCAGATGCTTCCCATCTTTCTCCCAGTTGATGGCGAGGGGAGGACTACCTTGGACGATGCACTTGAACATGGCATCTTCACCCATGATCACTCGGATGGATGTGGGCTTCTGGATGAAGTATGGGGCCGATTCCGTCACGGTGGTCTGCTCGCCGACTTTGATACTGACGGCGGCGAAGGCTTCCCCGATGGTGTTCTTGGCCCGGCAAATGTACTGACCGCTGTCCTCCAAGCTCAAGTTGTAGATGGTGAGACGATAAAGGTCATCATCTTCTACCATCTTGAAGCGTCCTCCTGTCTGGATGGGGAGTTTGTCCTTCTCCCAGCTCACCAATGGGATGGGGTTGCCAATGATCTGGCAGCTCAGGGTGGCATCTTTGCCCATGGAGACCACGAAGGCTTTGGGCCTCGTCAAGAACCTCGGGACGCCGCTGTAGGAAATGTAATCCATCTTGTTGGCCTACAAGAAGGAGAACAACAATAACCATGAGGAGCAAGAAAATGAGTTTTGTGGACACTAATGAAGGGTTGTACAGGTAGTCCTTGACTTATGACCATTCATTGAGTGTTTGAAATTACAACAGCTTGGGAAGAAGTGATTTATGAGCAGTCCTTGCACTTACGACTTTAGTATATTCCCTTGGTCACTAAACACATGTTTGTAAGTCGAGGAGAACCTGTAGAATGTTATGATCAAGTAGAACATCAGTAGAACATTACGATCAAGTAGAACATTATGATCCAGTAGAACACTGAGGTCCATTTTATCTCTACAACTAGGATCTGGAGTCATTCTTTTTCTAGCTTGGAGACAATACAGATAGTCCTCGACTTACAACTGTTCGTTAAATGACCATTCAAAGTTACAACAGCACTGAAGAAAGTGACTTATAGCTAATTGGTCCTCGTGTTTACAAGCATCACAACATCCCTGCAGTGATATGATCCAAATTTCAGTGCTTGGCAACTGGCTGGTATTTATGACGGTTGCAGCATCCCAGGGTCATGTGATCACATTTGCAACCTTCCGACAAGCAGTCAGTGCGGGGAAGTAAGACTCGCTTAATGACTGCAAGATGCATTTAACAGCTTCAGTAATTCGCTTAAGAACCATGATATAAGAGGTCGTAAAAGCAGATGTGACTCACTTAACAATCACTTTGGTCCCAACTGTGGTTGTAAATCATGGACGACCTGTAATCAGCAGGGGTCACAGGAAGCATTTGGGTTCAATAAACATGGATACTATCCACATCTCTATGAGCAGATAGTTCTTGACTTACGACTGGTTGCTTAGTGGCCCTTCAAAGTTATTGCGGATTTCCCTGGCAGTTCTTATGACTCATTTCTGAAAGCCACCATGGCTTTGGGCTCTCAGCCATCTAGACATTTTTGGTCATATCAACGTTCTATGATCACATGACCATGTTTTACCATGATGCACTTAGTGACCGCTGGAGAAAAGGTCATAAAATCAGGTCAGTCATGTGGATGACCTGATTTACAATCCTCATGACTTACTACCATGATGGGCAGGCTCTACTTCAGTCGTAACTCAAGGACTATCTGCAATTCAGCTCAAGAAAACCAAGAAGGCTTTGTGGAAAATATCCACTTTATTTGGCTACGGTTACAGGAGCTGGAAACAGGTTATAAATAGGAAGCTAAAAGAATTATTCTGCATGTTGTCTCTTGTTGAAAGGACTGCTAATTTTAGGTTAATTCCTTCCACCTTCCATTCCAGTGTTTCTCAGAGTTGGAGATGGGTAGACTTCAATTCCCAGAATTCCCCAGTCAGCCAAGCTAGCTGAAGGCTGGCGAGAGAGAGAATAGGTAGGTAAGTAGGTAGGTAGGTAGATAGATAGATAGATAGATAGATAGATAGATAGATAGATAGATAGAAAGAGAGATAGAAACAGAGATGATATAGATAGATAGATAGAAAGACAGATAGACATAGATAGATAGAAAGATAGATAGAGATGATAGATAGAGAGAGAGAGAGAGAGATAGAGAGATAGATAGATATGGAGATTGAGGAAGGAAGGAAGGAAGGAAGGAAGGAAGGAAGGAAGGAAGGAAGGAAGGAAGGAAGGAAGGAAGGAAAGAAGGTTGGTTTTAATTTTTAAATGTTTTTATAATGGTTTTCTAAATGCATTGTAAACTGCCCTGAGTCTCCTGAGAAGGGCGACATATAAATTGAAATAATAATAATAATAATAATAATAATAATAATAATAATAATAAGAAGAAGAAGAAGAAGAAGAAGAAGAAGAAGAAGAAGAAGAAGAAGAAGGGAAGGAAGGAAGGAAGGAAGGAAGGAAGGAAGGAAGGAAGGAAGGAAGGAGGGAAGGAAAGAAGGTTGGTTTTAATTTTTAAATGTTTTTATAATGGTTTTCTAAATGCATTGTAAGCCGCCCTGAGTTTCCTGAGAAGGGCGGCATATAAATTGAACTAATAATAATAATAATAATAATAATAATAATAATAATAATAATAATAAGAAGAAGAAGAAGAAGAAGAAGAAGAAGAAGAAGAAGAAGAAGAAGAAGAGAGGGGAGGGGAGGGGAGGGAAGGGAAGGGAAGGGAAGGGAAGGGAAGGGAAGGGAAGGGAAGGGAAGGGAAGGGAAGGAAGGAAGGAAGGAAAATGGATGGACAGACAGACAGAAAGGCCAGAAATCAGGGCTGTCCAGAGGTGGAGTCAAAAAAGTCAGGATGGCTACCATCGCTATCAGCCTCATTGTTGTACTCCAGAGCTCAGTTCTATTTTCAACATGGGTTCAAACCTCTCAGCCTCATCCAAATTTCTCTCCCCCCATCTGCTAACGAGTTGTTATGCAAAGGGTGTGTGCCCTGTGCGACTTCCTACAATCCTGATGAGTTGGTCCCAGCTGTCTTCTCCTCCTGACCAAACCCCCACCCTCCTTTCACGGTTCTTCGGGCCCCCCGCTGCATTTCATACCATCCAACCCATATGGTGTTTCCACCTGTCTGCAAACTTCAAACCCGCTTCCCACCAGTGACAGGTCTGGCCCGGATTCCTTGACTAAATTTATAATTCTTGCCTTACTTATTGAGTCAAATCCAGATTTAAGCCAGATTTAGCCACACTGGATTAAAAAGTCAATGGCCACCAAGGTCAAAATCTGCAAGATGGTGGACACTCCATGGCAATGGATGTTTGCAACACCAGGTCTGCTATCTTTGCAGATTTTGACTGCCTATATCAGCAGTCCTTTTTCCTTATCCTTCTTAAGCATGTTATTCACTTAGCAACTACAGTAATTCACTTAACAACTCTGGCAAAAAAGGTCATAAAATCAGTTGCTCTTCACCTCTGATAATTTTTAGGTAAATAAATAATGATGAGAGTTAGGAATTCAATACAGATAGCCCTCGACCTACGGCCACAATCGAGCCCAAAATTTCAGTTGCTAGCGAGGCATTTGTTAAACGAATTTTGCCCCGCTTTATGACCTTCCTTGCCACAGTTGTTAAGTGAATGACATGCTTATTAAGTGAATCTGGCTTCCCCACTGATTTTGCTTGTCAGAAGGTCACAAAAGAGGATCACATGACCAGTGGTGAAATCTAAAATTTGTTACTACCGGTTCTGTGGGTGTGGCTTGGTGGGGTGGGGGGGGTAATGTGACTGGATGGGCGTGGCCTTTTTTTTTTTTTAACTATTAAAACAATTTTATCTACAACCTTTTCAACAAAAATGCTTTCAAAAGACTCTGACGATCTCAGCTGAGTTGCCTGATCGTCAGAGGCTTTTTTTCTTTTAAATGCCTCTGACGATCAGGCAACTCATCTTGGATCGTCAGAGGCATTTAAAAGAAAAAAAGCCTCTGACGATCAGGCAACTCAGCTGGGATCGTCAAGAGCCTTTTGAAAGCATTTTTTCTACAACCTCTGAAGAGGTCGTAGAAAAAATGCTTTTAAAAGCCTTTGACGATCCCAGCTGAGCCGCACGATCATCAGAGGCATTTTTTTCTTTTTTCTTTACTTTTAAAAGCATTTTTTCGACCGAAAAGGTTGTAGAAAAAATGCTTTTAAAAGTAAAAATAAAGCCTCTGATGATTGTGCGGCTCAGCTGGGCATGGGAGGGGGGGGGCAGGGATTTTTGCTACCGGTTCTCCGAACCAACCGCTTCCATCGCTACCGGATCGGGCGATCTGGTCCGAACCGGGAGCATTTCACCCCTCCACCTGACCCTGGGACACTACAACGGTCATAAATATAAGACAGTTGCTAAGCATCTGAATTTTGATCATTTGACCATGGGGATGCCAACAATCGCAAGCGTCATAAGTCCCTTTTTTCAGTGCCGTTGCAACTTTGAACGGTCACTAAACAAACTGTTGTAAGTCGAGGACTTACCTGAACAGGTCGTCCTCGACTTACAACCATTAGTTTAGCGACCGTTTGAAGTTGCAACGGCACTGAAAAAGGCGATTTACAATCGGTCCTCCCACTTACAACGGTTGCAGCACCCCAGGGTTATGGTGATCACCATTTGAAACCTTCCCTGGTGGCTTCCAACAAGCAGAGCCAATGGGGATAGCCAGATTCACTTAACAACCACACAATTCACTTAGCGACTGCAGTGATTCACTTAACAACCATGGCAAAAGAACATCGTAAAATCAAACACTATTCATTTAACAATTGCCTTCCTTAACAATGAAACTTCTGGTCTCAACCTTGGTCGTAAATCAAGGACGGCCTGTAGAGATTCAGGAAAAGTGGTCAGTTCTGATTATAATTCTTCCACTTTTATCAAGTGCAAATTTTCCCTTGCTAAACAAAACAGAACGTTTGAGAATCCTACAAACACAAAATTATTTGTCTTGCAAACTGTCATAGCTTTTCTCAGAACCATCCAGCTACTTAGAGAAGAGGATATCTCTGAGCATATGAAGAGTATTTTTTCCTTATGGGATAAGCAACAAGGACAAGCAACCAGCTTTTGGTCACGCAGAAATGCCACAAGCACTACACAAAACAAAATAGCGATGGTCATACAACATAATGATTTGCTCAAGAGGTAGCCCTCGACACACGACCGTTCATTTAGTGACGGTTCAAAGTTACAACAGCACTGAAAAAGTGACTTATGACCGTCTTTCGGTTACATTTTCTGCAGGGTCATGTGATCAAAATTCAGACGCTTGGCAACTGACTCGTATTTATGACGGTCACAATGTCTCGGGGTCACATTATCCCTTTTTGCGACCTTCTGATAAGCAAAGTCAAAAGGGGAAGCCAGATTCATTTAACAACCATGTTACTAATTTAACAACTGCAGGGATTCGCTTAACAAAAAAAAAAATCACAAAATGGGTATAATGCTCATTTAACAACTGCCTTCCTTAGCAACGTAAATTTTTGCCTCAGTTCTTTTGGTGGACAACTGCACTCAATAAAAACTTAATTCTTTTGAAAAAAATAATGCATGCTTAGCTTATGGGTCTGCATTCTGTAAACATCATTCAGAGATTATTCACACCTCAGGACTGCCAATCTTCCTTAGCCTAATATTCCTAAGGGTAGTCATCGACCTACGACCACAACTGAGATCAGAATTTCCACCACTAAGGAAGGCGGTTGTTAAGTGAGTCCCGTGCCTGCTCTTACAACCTTTTTAACCCCTTTTGTTAAATAAATCACTGCAGTTGTTAAGTGAATCATTCAGCCATTAACTGAATCCAGCTTCCCCCCATTGACTTCGATTTGGCTGGGAATGCCGCAAATAGCGATCTTGTGACCCGGGCACGATGCCAGTTGCCAAGCACCTGAATTTTAATCACATGACCATGGGGATACTGCCAACGGTCATAAATGCGAGGACCAGTTGTAAGTCCCTTATTTCAGGGCTGTTGTAAGTCTGGTTACTAACAAACGGTTGTAAGTCATGGATGACGGATATTCAAGTAATCGTTTTTTAAGGTACAAAAAATCAAGATCTCCAAATAAACACCCCTTGTATCCAACAAATTTAAAAGCATCATGATTACATACTACCAAATTATAGGGCCACGCACAAAGCCTCTGCAGGGCAATCCAGATCAAGTCTACCTTCAACCCCGAACAGTTGGGAGTGACTGGGTGAGTCACACCCTTCCCCTTTCTTAGCCTGTCCTACCTCGCAGGGCTCCACTGTAACACTGGAATAATAATTAAAAATTAAGCTAGGCCAACTCCAATAGGAAAGTCAAATCGACATTTAGTACAGCCAAGTCCTCGACTTGCGACCACAATTGAGCCCAAGCTAGGTGAGACATTAAGTGGATTCTGCCTCATTTTATGATCTCCCTTCCCAAAGCTGTTAAATGAATCACTGCAGTTGATACATTAGTCACATGGTTGTTAAGTGAATCTGGCTTCCCCGTTGACTTTGCTGGTCAGAAAGTCGCAAAAGGAGTCTCCAGGGCACTGCAACCGTCATAAGTACGTGCCAGTTGCCAAGCATCTGAATTTTGATCATGGGAAGGTCCAATGGTTGTTAACTGTGGAAAAGGGGTCATAAATCAATCTTTTCAGTGCCGTCGTAACTTTGAACAGTCGTTAAACGAATTGCTGTAAGTTGAGGTCTGCCTGCAAGTATATTTTTAGAAAAATAGAACTCTCCCATCTGCTTGGACAGTGTCAAAGGAATAATCCCGATTGCAATCAAATCTTACAAAGCAGATTCCACGCAATGTGATGGTCTCTTCAGCTAAATAAATTGGGGTTTTTTGGTTTTTTTTTTAAGGCATGCTTTTTGCCTATTGATCCCCAGGCTGTATATAACAGGCAAACACGACTCAGCCCCTCCATTCCAGCCAGGCCTGATCACTGACCGATGGCTCTTAAAATAGCCTCAGCTGTCCAGCTCTATCTTTTTTGCAAAGCTCCCCTGGAGAAATTCAAGCTGAGAACTGGAGGCAGGAGAATAAGCAGAGGAGATTAATAGAATTGCTCACATGCTGAAATCTGGGTTTTCACCCGACGCAGAATTTTTGCAAGACGCTTCCTTATTTAGGAAGAAAAAGACAAGCAAAAAAAAAAATCAGTGCCATATTCCCAACCCCGTGCGATTTGAAAAGAGCATTTTCCTGCTTAAACCCCCATGAAATCCAAGTTATTTTACTTTTAAACCGACATTTAAAATCCTGCCTGGGTTGAATTGGCCTCACCCAGGAAAACAAACAAACAAACCTGCTTCCCAGGTTCGGCCTGTGATTTGTCTGAAATGGTATAGGGTTTCCTGCCCGAGCAGGGGGTTGGACTGAAAGACCTCCAAAATCCTTTCCAACTCTTTTATTGATATCCTGAGGTTGAAAATCAAAATTGATTTTTTTTTTTTTTGACTTTCAACCTTACAAACCAACATGGAAATGGGTAGGGAGAGGGAGGAGGGAAACCAGAGCTTTTTTTCTCAACAAGCCACCATTCTCTGGTCTGTCCTGTCCAGAGTGAAATTTAAGGACCTTACCTGGGGTCTTTTTTTCAAGCCTCTTTAATTGGGACGATGGACAGGTTCTTGACAATTTCAGTAACCATCCAGAAGACGGTGGAGAGGAGGCTAGGAGGATTCAGGGCACCCCTTTTCCCCCTCCCAGCCCCCCCCGGGAAGGAGAAAACAGAAACCCCCGTGAGGTTGGGGATGTGCAGAAGGCAAGCCCCCAGACTCGCTGTGATGACCCCTGGCTTTAGCTGAAACCCAGCTCCTCCCTTGAACTGTCTCCACCAGTCATGTTGGCTTGCTGACGTGATCCTCTCCCGGCTGTCCATCTCCAAAATAGTCCTAGGTGTCAGTTGGTAGGCAGATTAAATTTCATCTCTCTTGCGGTGCCTCAAAAGGCATCACGTCGGACGGGCTGCGGTGAGGAGTGGGCGTTGCTAGTTGGCTGGAGGGTAAACTTTACGATGAACAATTGCAGGAACTGGGACTCTCTAAAGAGAAGGACTAGAGAAAGGGACATGATGACATCTTCCAATATATTGAGGTGCTGTCACAGAGAAGAGGGGGACAGCCTGTTCTCCAAAGGACCTGAAGGCAGGACAAGAAGCAACAGATGGAAGATTATCAAAGAAAGATCTAGAATTACGGAGAAATTTCCTGGCAATAAGAACAATCAGAACGGCTTGCCTTCAGAAGTTGTGGATGCTCCAACACTGGAGGTTTTCAAGAGAGCCGTCTGCCTGGAATGGTATAAGAATGCTCGAGCAGGGGGTTGGACTAGATGAGCTCCAAGGTCCTTTCCAATTCTGTTATTCTGTAATTCTGGTAACAAGGACATCGTGAAGTTAGGAAGGTTAAAAGATCCAGAAAAATCTGCTTGCTTGCACAAGTTGTTCTGCTTGCTTGTATGATGTGTGCAAAGAGACAGGTGGGGATTTTCATGATTGACAGGACCAGAAAGGACCTGAGCAGCAAATGCCAGAAAACCTTCTTTCTCCCATGTGGGTTTTAAAACTGCTTTTGCATGGAACCAAGATGATCCCATAAATATTAGGGGAAAACAATAACTCTAAAGAGTAAGAAAGAAATCGCAAAGACCACTTCTGTGTTCCCTGCAACTTGCTAGGTCCCAGGATAAAATTTAATAACAAATGAAAATTAAAGTCTTAATTTAAAAAAAAAAATTAGACTTCTAGGAAGCCTCCCTCCCTAGATTAAAATATTCTTTGTTCTTAACATTAAAAGAGACAGGATGGAATATTTCCTCAAAGGAGAACTAGGGAAAACATGTTCTTAAAGGCAGAAAGCAACCCCAGTCTTCCTGCATAGTGAAACAGCCTCCAGCAGATGCCTGAAGTCTTTCGAGATTGATATTTTGTGCCCATTAAGAAATTTGGGCCAGCCTATTCATAAACAAAATGCCTTCAGCTCCAGCTGGTGGGATTAAAAAGAACAGGATGTAACTTTTAGGATTAACCCACCACCATTGAAATAGTAAAAGAAACAAACTCACCACATTGCAGCACTACAAACCCCCTGGAGCATCTCAAACCCAAAACCCCAGAAACCTATAAAGATCCAACCACTCATTCAGCTATTTTGTCAGCTGTCCCAGAACTACATGCTGTTGTTGGTTCTGCTCATAAATAAACCTTCTACCTTAAGCAGCCAGTCAGCCTCCATTTTATTTCCAGAGACTTTCTCCCGGCTTGGAACCCGACCAGATTTTTTTCTTCCTACAGATTCACGACCTCTCATTGTAGCACCATCATGTGCCAAGAACCCATTTTTCTTTCCTGACTTATAAAATTAATCCTCTTTATATCTTTTGTCTTCTCACATGGTTGGCGGCATAATTTATACCTCTTCGGCCATATGAATGCTGTGGCATGTAAGAAGATAAAGAGAATTTTAAAAGATCACAAAAAAGAGACTATCTCAGTTACAAAGGATTTGTGGGTGTACAAAACAGATTGCAGATAAATGATAAAAACCTTCCTGTTGATTTTTTTTTTGGACCAGGTAGTCCTTGACTTATGACCACCACTGAGCCCCTCATTTCTGTTGCTAAGTGAGACATTTGTCGTTAGTTTTTCCCCATAGTATGACCTTTCTTGCCACAGTCTTAAGTAAATCACTGCAGCTGTTAAGTCATAAACATGCTTGCTAAGTGAATCCAGATTTCTCCTCGACTCTGCTTGACAGGTCACAAAAGGGGACTCCGGGACACTGCGCCGTCATAAATATGAGCCAGCTGTTACTTTTGATCACATGACCATGGGGATGCTACAACTGTCGTAAGTGTGAAAAACAGTCATAAGTCACTTTTTGAACCTTGGTCACTAAATGAACTGTTGTTAAGTCAAAGACTTACCTGTACAAAACCATTTCCCATCCTTAATTTATTACAAGATAGAATTCCAGTCCTTTAGATATTAAATATTTTTATTGTTTTAGTGCTTTCCAGCAACCATTTAGAATTACTCCAAAAGGGAAAAATAACTTTGCATGAAAAAAAACAGCAGCTTAAACTTATAACACAAATAAACACTTGTAGTCTTCGCAAGGTGCGTTTTAAAATGCATTATCAATTTTAATAATTTTTCAGGATTCACAATCAGTCTTCCTCATAATAGCAATCATATTATCATGTTGGATGATAACCAGGACAAACAGCATATTGACCTGTTTTACGACTGTCCGCAACGAGTTGTAACACGAGGACTACCGTACTTCTGTACACATAATTCAACCGTACCTGATCAACAGCTCAAGTTCAGGTTAGATAAAGGATATCTTGATTCCAATCAATACAATACAGGTAATTGCGACCCCAGCTTGAAATGTTGGTGTGCTGATGCAAATTCCCAAACTTTTTATGCAACATCATCCGTGGTTAATTTAACTTCAGTTTTAGCAACTTAGCTTCAGCTTCCGACCAACACATCCACCAAAGCGTGTCTTATTCATAATCAAGTTTAAAAGAAAGGAGAAATGCACCATGGTTACCGTTAAGTTTGGCACTGAAATATTAATCTTCCAAAAACTGGGGAAAAGAAAACAGGTTGAATTGCAAAAACTAACAAAGATGCTGCATGAGTTTTGCCACTTCCTTGTTCACGTCTTTGGATGAGGTGTCTTTAAGGCAAATAAATTAAATAATGCTTAATTAAATTAAGCTTATAAATTAAATATTGCTTAATTGCATCGACTTTTCAGTGTTGTACTACCAAGATTTCAGCAATTATCTGGGCTTGAATGCCAGCAGGAGGGAAAAAAGGAAAAAGAAAAGGAAAAAGCAATTAAATTGGCTGTTTTTATGTGTATGTATATATATATATATATATATATATATATATATATATATATATATATATATATATATATATATATATATATATATATTAAAAAAAAGAATAATCCATTTCATAACTGGCTTCAAATTCTTCCCAATTCGCTCTTTTGTTTTTTTAGTCTTTGCCTTTTATGCGGTTCTTGGTTTGTAAGGGGATGTTGGCTAGATCCAAGGCATTCTGACCAGGAATGCTGGTCAAATTTCTGGGAAGGACGATGTGCTGGAAAGCACACCATAAAGCTGTGCGGGTTTTCCGTGTGGAGAACATGAGCTTGTTCACAGACGATGCCAAGGCCAGGGTATCTGCAACGAAGACAAAATTTCATTCATTCATAAATCTGAATGGTGTATATTTCCCTGATAATTTTAAACCATCATCGATTAGACCGCCAATTCAGATTCTCCTTGCTAAATGTACATGTTTCAATTCATGGCTTAGCATGAAAAAGATGTCTACAGGTAGTCCTCGACTTATGACCACAATTGAGCCCAAAATTTCAGTTGCTAAGCTAGACAGTTAAATGAGTTTTTACTCTCTTTTAGAACCTGCCTTGCCACACTTGTTAAGTGAATCACCATAGCTGTTAAATTAGTCACACAGTCAAATTTAAATGAATCTGGCTTCCCCATTGACTTTGCTCGTTGGAAGGTCGCAAAAGGGGATCATGTGATCCTGAGGAAGTCGTAAGTATGAGCCGATTGCCAAGTGTCCAAATTTTGATCACGCTGCCACAGTGATGCCGCAACGGCCATAAGTGTGAAGAACAGTCATAAGTCACTTTTTTCAATGTGGTTGTAGCGGTCACTAAACGAAGAGTTGTAAGTTGAGGACTACCTGTAGCATGTTAATGTTTTAATTTTACTGCTTAATGTTTTTCATGGTCTGTATTGCTGTTTATGATACTGTCAGCCTGCCAGAGTTGCTGGATACTGAGATGGGAGGCAAATAAATAACAATATTAATTACTAATATGTTATTAATTAATTAATTAATTAATTCAATTTGTATGCCGCCCCTCTCCGAAGACTCAGGGCGGCTCACAATACATTTAAAGAATCATTATAAAAAGACATTGAAAAATTAAAAACATTAAAAACTCATTCACACCATTCATGGCCAGATCTTGCCAAATCGCAAGAGTGAAATCAACGGCCCCAGGCCTGCCGGAAGAGCCAGGTCTTCACCACTTTTCGGAAGGCCAATAGGGTGGGGATGGTCCGGACCTCAGGAGGTAATTGGTTCCAGAGAGCTGGGGCCGCCACAGAGAAGGCCCTTCCCCGCGGGCCCACCAGCCGGCATTGTTTAGCTGACGGGACCCGGAGGAGACCAACTCTGTGGGATCTTACCGGTCGCTGGGAGCTATGCCACAGAAGGCGGACTCGAAGATAACCTGGCCCTGAGCCATGTAGGGCTTTAAAGGTAATAACCAACATATTGTTCGTGTATCTTTTAGCCTCTACAGGAGTCTGCGACAAAGAATACAAGCATTTCTGCTGGTTACAGGTTCAGCAATTCGCCCTGGTTGGAAGTTTAAGTGGTGTTTCTCAACCTTCGCAACATTTACATAGGTGGACTTTAACTCCCAGAATTTCCCAGCCAGCTTCTAAGAGCTCCAAGTCCGCTTATCTGAAAATTGCCAGCATTGAGAAATGCAGACTCAAGGCAATGTTTTTCAATCTTATTCAGCTTTTAAGATGCAGGGATTTCATCTCCCAGAATTCCCTAATAGGGAATCAAAAGGTGGTCCTTGACTTACGACTGTAACAGAGCCCAAAATTTCCGTTCCTAAGCGAGACGGTTAAGTGAGTTTTGCCCCATTTGATGACCTTTCCTGTCGCAGTTGTTAAGTGAATCGCTGCAGCTGTTAAGTGAGTCACCCGGTCGTTAAGTGAACCTGGATTTCCCATTGACTTTGCTGGTCAGAAGGTCACAAAAGGGGGATTCACATGACCCTGGGACACTGCGACCGTCATAAATACGAACCAGCCAAATTTTGACCAAGGGACCGTGGGGATGTTGCAAGTGTGAAAGATGTCCCAAGTCCCTTTCTTCAGCGCTGTTTTAACCTCGAACAGTCACTAAACCGATGGTTGTAAGTCAAGGATTACCTGTAATCAGGATCTGTATAACAACAGTGATTTTAAGCAGAAGTACTAATGAAAGAACGCGGCATTTGCCCATAAACTAAAGTCAAAGTACTTACCTTTTTCATTGGTGGTACGTGGCGCCCGTGATTTCCAGTTGGTAACTGCATTAAAAATCTCATTGTTCCTCTTGGCCTGGGTCATACGAATGGCTTCCAAGTGGCGCTCCAAAATAATCCATGTATGCTTGTGGATAGGAACGCCGAAAAGGCTTTCCAGTTTCTCAAGTAATAGGTAAACCTTTTTTTAAAAAAGTTAAAAAACCAAGACTGAATTTTACTGGAAGGGGGGGGGAAGAGTTTCATCTTTGAAAAATGAATATTTTGATTTTTCTACAGGTAAATCTTTGAGTGATGACAATTGAGAGCAGATGTTCTGTCAGGCCTGCCTCCGTTCAAAACTCAAGAAAGAAAATCCCCAACACTGAATCAGAGAAGAGGTACTTTTACTAAGTTTAAAATGACAGCAGCAAAAACAAGAAGGCAAGATCTGATTCAAAATGCGTAAAAGTTACACACTGGAAGCCACTCCAAATCTCTCCCCTCCAGGATCCAGCACTGAGAGCCCAATCAACATCCCGTATGATGTTGTGGGAAAGCTCCTCTTCAGGTATTTCTCTCATCTGGAGTCTCAGGACAGTTGGCCTTGAAGGAGTATAAGCAACTCGACTCAGCAGAGCCATAATTCAAACCTCCCTTCCATGGGACAACTACACACCACCTCGCTTCCCTACCCCAAATGCCCATGGCTCCTTCCCATTTCTATGGCAGCCGATAGCAGGCATGCTGCAGAAACCCATGCTGGAAATCTGGCTGATACGTTCTATCGCTTAAGCAAGGCAGTCATTAAGTGAGTTGTGCTTGGTGTGTTATGATCTTTTATTAACAAATCGCCACGGGCCTAAGGCAGGGGTGAAATGCTCCTCAATCCGGGAGCGATGGTGGTTGGTGGTTTGGAGAACCGGTAGCAAAAACCCCTGCCCTCCCCCATGTCCAGCTGAGCTGCGCGATCATCAGAGGCTTTTTTTTTTAACTTTTAAAAGCATTTTTTCTATAACCTCTTCGGCCGAAAAAATGCTTATAAAAGTAAAAAAACAAAACAAAAACCGCCTCTGATGATCGCGCGGCTTATCTGTGATCGTCAGAGGCTTTTAAAAGCATTTTTCTACAACCTCTTCGGTCGAAGAGGTTGTAAAAAAAAATGCTTTTAAAAGCCTCTGACGATCCCAGCTGAGTTGCCTGATCGTCAGAGGTTTGGAGAGGTTGTAGAAAAAATGCTTTTAAAAGTAAAAAAAAAAAAAAAATGCCTCTGATGATCGCGCGGCTTATCTGTGATCGTCAGAGGCTTTTAAAAGCATTTTTCTACAACCTCTTCGGTCGAAGAGGTTGTAAAAAAAAATGCTTTTAAAAGCCTCTGACGATCCCAGCTGAGTTGCCTGATCGTCAGAGGTTTGGAGAGGTTGTAGAAAAAATGCTTTTAAAAATTTTTTTTAAAAAAGAAAAAGTTGGCCACGCCCACCCAGTCACATTACCCCCCACCAAGCCACGCCCACAGAATCGGTAGTAACAAATTTTACATTTCATCACTGGCCTAAGGTTGTAAAGCAAATCCAGCTTTCCCCGCTGACTTTGCCTGCTGGAAACAGGTTGGGAAGGTCGCAAGAGCTGATCAGGTGTCCCAATGCCACAACCATTGAAAATACATGCTGGTTGCCAGGTGTCTGAATTGTGATCGCACTGCAATGGTGACACAGCTAATCCTCGACTTCCAACCATTCGCTTAGTAACTGTTCAAAGTTACAATACACTGAAAAGAGTGACATTTTTCTAAAAATATGTATCTACAAGCAGTGGTGAAATTTAAAATTTGTTACTACCGGTTCTGTGAGCGTGGCTTGGTGTGTGGGGGTAATGTGACTGGGGGGGGGGGCATTTTTTTTTTCTATTTTTAAAACCATTTTTTCTACAACCTCTTCGGCGAAGAGGTGGTAAAAAAAAATGCTTTCAAAAGGCTCTGACAATCCCAGCTGAGTTGCCTGATCAACAGAGGCTTTTTTAAAAACTCAGCTTGGATCGTCAGAGGCATTTAAAAGAAAAAAAGGGTTTTTTTTTCTTTTAAAAGCCTCTGACGATCCCAGCTGAGCTGCGCAATCATCAGAGGCTTTTTTTTTTACTTTTAAAAGCATTTTTTCAGCCGAAGAGGTTGTAGAAAAAATACTTTTAAAAATTAAAAAAAGCCTCTGATGATTGCGCGGCTCAACTGGGCAACGGGGGGGGGGGGGAGCAGGGATTTTTGCTACCGGTTCTCTGAACCACCCGCCTCCATCGCTACTGGATCGGGTGATCTGGTCCGAACCGGGATCATTTCACCCCTGTCTACAAGTAGTCCTCGACGTACAACAGCTCACTCAGTGACCGTTTGAAACCACAACAGCACTGATAAAAGAGACTTATGACCATCTTTCACACTTAGGACCATTGCAGCATCCCCCTGGTCACTGGATCGAAATTCAGACGCTTGGCAACTGATAATGGTTGCAGAGTCCTGGGCTCATGTGACTCGCTTTTGCGACCTTCTGACAAAGAAAAGTCAATGGAGAAGCCAGATTCACTTAATAACCGTGTGACTCAATTAACAACTACAGTTATTCACTTAACTGTGACAAAAAAGATCATGGAAATGGGGCAAAACTCACTTAACAACTATCTCGCTTAGCGACAGAAATTTTTGCTCAATGGTGGTTGTAAATCAAGGACTATCTGTTCTTCTTTCTATTCAGGGCCCCCCTCTATAATGAGGGTGCCGGTGTCCAGTCCTCCCATTTTTCTCTGTTTTGCCTAATTCTAGAGCCTGGTTCTGGTTAGAAAACCAGAAAGCTGTGCATTCAAGTCCCACCTTAGGCATGGGTGAATCTGGGCCAATCAGAATGCAGTACTCACCTTTGCTTGCTCTTGAAACTGGATCCAAATCAGGCGATCCACTTGAGAGGGATTAGTTCGAAGCCGGAAACATGGAATCTCACTGGAGGTGGCAAAAGATTTCCTAGGAAAGCTCATTGCTAAATCAGCCTCCATCTGGAGGGAAAATAAAAAGGAATTTTCAGAGCATCCTCCAGTCTTAATAGCGATTTCCCTTTGATCCCAATTGGTATTTAAAAGGCAGACCTCTTCCTTAAATCTCCAGGGATCAACTACAACGTTACCTTCAGCTGGAATTTAATTCTCAGGCACTTACATAGATCCATCCAGGCATTTGGGTAGTACAATACCAAAGAATTTTGCTACAAGGAGTCGTTGACCTATGATCACAATTGAGCCCAAAATTTCTGTTGTTAAGTGAGACATTTGTTAAGTGGGTTTTGCCCAGGGGTGAAATGTAAAATGTGTTACTACCGGTTCTGTGGACGTGGTTTGGTGGGGGGAGGTGGGTAATGTGATTGGGTGGGTGTGGCCAACTTTTAAAAAAAAAAAAAACTTTTCAAAGCATTTTTTCTAATGCTTCGAAAAGCCTCTCTGCCGATCAGGCAACTCAGCTGGGATCCTCAGAGACTTTTCAAAGCATTTTTTTTTTACCACCTCTTCGGCCAAGAGGTTGTAGAAAAAATGCTTTGAAAAGCCTCTGAGGATTCCAGCTGAGCCGCACGATCATCAGAGGCTTTTTTAAAAAAAACTTTTAAAAGCATTTTTTCTTCGGAAGAGGTTGTAGAAAAAATGCTTTTAAAAGTAAAAAAAAAAAAGCCTCTGATGATCGTGCGGCTCAGCTGGGCATGGTGGGGGGGGGGGCGCAGGGATTTTTGCTACCGGTTCTCTGAACCACCCACCGCCATCGCTACTGGATCGGGCGATCCGGTCTGAACCGGAACATTTCACCCCTGGTTTTGCCCCATTTTATGGCCTTTCTTGCCACAGTTCTTAAGTGAATCACTGCGGTTGTTAAGTTAGTAACCTGGTTGTTAAGTGAATCTGGCTTCCCCCTTGATTTTGCTTCTCAGGAAGCCACAAAAGGGGATCATGTGACACACACACCCCGGGACACCGCAACTGTCATATATATGAGTCAGCTGCCAAGTCTCCGAATTTTGATCACGTAGCCACGGGGATGCTGCAACGGTTGTTCAGTGTGAAAAAGTCATTTTTTTTCCCAATGGCGTTTTTAACTTTGAACAGTCACTAAACGAAATGTTTTCAAGGACTACCTGTGCTGTCTTTTTTTCAAACCGTATACTTCCAACTACAGGTAGTCCTTGAGTTATGACCGCAATGGAGCTGGCCTGTCATGGAAGTCAGTCATGACGGTCGTAAAATAGGTCATCCTTGGCACCGGCCTGATTTTATGACCTTTTCTGCAGCTGATGATAACCAGCCGTCTTTAAGTGAAACAATGGAGCTCTACTGTATGGGCTGGTCATATAGGCTATACTGCAGGGGTCTCCAACTTGGCAACTTTTAAGACTTGTGGACCTCAACTCCCAGAACAAGGTTGGAGACCCCTGGTTTAGAGGAAACCTGGAAATCAGGGCCGATTCTCAGCAAAAGCATCGTGAAATGATGCTTTACATCTCCACCCCAGGCCACCCCAGTGATGCCCTTGAAGTGATGTCCCAGTGCCTGGAGGCCGTGCAGATCTGGATGGGGAGGAACAGGCTCAAGCTCAACCCTTCCAAGACTGAGTGGCTGTGGCTCCCGGCATCCCGATATAGTCAGTTGACTCCATCACTGACTATTGGGGGCGAGTCCTTGGCCCCCACAGAGAGGGCTCGCAATCTGGGAGTCCTCCTGGATAGGCAGCTGTCCTTGGAGGAACATCTGACGGCTGTAGCCAGGGGGACCTTTTGTCAGGTTCGCCTGATTCGCCAGTTGCGGCCCTTTCTTGATCGGGATTCCGTGTGCACAGTCACTCATGCCCTCGTCACCTCGTACCTGGACTACTGCAACGCTCTCTACATGGGGCTCCCCTTGAGGGGCACCCGGAGGCTCCAGCTGGTCCAGAATGCAGCAGCGCGGGTAGTGACGGGAGCAGCATGGCGCTCCCATGTAACACCGCTCCTGCGTGAGCTGCACTGGCTCCCGGTAGTCTTCCGGGTGCACTTCAAGGTGTTGGTTATCACCTTTAAAGCACTCCATGGCATCGGGCCTAGCTATCTTCGAGACGGCCTGCTGCTACCGACAACCTCCCATCGACCTGTGCGCTCCCACAGAGAGGGCCTCCTCGGGGTGCCATCAGCCAAACAACGCAGGCTGGCGACCCCCAGGGGGAGGGCCTTCTCTGTGGGGGCACCCACCCTCTGGAATCAGCTGCCCCCAGAGATAAGGAGGATCCAAGACCTCGGTGCCTTCCGCCGTGCCCTTAAAACCTTCTTTTTCCAGCAAGCTGGGCTGGCTTAACATATTTTTTAATATTTTTTAATTTTTAATTGGTCTGTTATCTTAAATTGGGGCCAAATTAATATATATCCTTTTAATTGTTTTTAATGTTTATATTGTATGTTTTTATCTGACTGTACACCATCCTGAGTCCCTCGGGAGAAGGTGCAGTATATAAATTCGAGATAAAATAAAAATAAATAAAAATAAATGTAATGCAGGCCAGCTGCCAAGCACTGGGAGGGGCTGTCAGAATCAGGTCGTAAAGACCCCAGCATTTCATGACCCAACTATATAACATTATCAGTGGTAGAGAGAGGGAGAGCAAACCCCGCCCCCCCTTCTAAAATGGATGACGTTCCATAGTTGAGTCATGAGACGTCTGCAAGAACCCACCAAGCTCAGACAGCATCAATGACCCCCCCCCAGTCCTCCTTCTCCTCTCCTCTCCGCAAACCTCCTTTCCTTCTAGCACTGATGTTGTTACCTCGCTGGGTCATGAAATGTCTGCCAGAAAACCAGCAACCCTTCAGAGACCACCAAGGTTTCCACATTTAAATAGAAGTCTATCCTTCTCAATTTGGATGTTCTCCAGATGCATGTGCTTCCACCTCCCAGACCTTCCCCCTTCCATTCACAGTGGAACCCCCTCTTCCACTGGCCTGGAAGGTCTTCAGCCTGGAGACGTGTGTCACATAATAACCCCTCTCTCACCTTTGTTCGCTCTCTTTCTAACGCCCGCCACTGTTTGTAACAGTCCTCTAAGCGCAGGTAGAGTACGCGGGAAGGCCCAACATGATTAGTGATCAATCTGTCTTGGGGAATCAGTGGTGGGAGCATGTAATACGACGGAGAGGCGTCTCTGTTGATAACATGACTTAAATGGGGAATGTTGTCATACTGAAGATCAACCGAGAAAGATGGACATGACGGTGAAAAAGGAGGAGGCTGAGATGCAGGAGAATTTGGAATTTGGCTGCAGCCCGTGTCTAACGGGAAGAGGTGAAGGAACGCCGGATTGAGGAAATCAAACAAATTGCCCATTTTTTTCTTGCTTCTCAGTGCATCCAGCTGAGTCCAGTCCGGACCTATGAAGGCTGGGTTCATTTTAGCTCGTCTCTCACTTTCCCTTGTTTTCTGATCAGCATGGTTTCCATTTGGTGCACTGTCCAATCTGCGGAATTTTGCAAACCTGTTTGCAGAAAGACACGGTGGCCAACCACGGGGTGGAATGTTTCTCGAAATTTCGCCCAAGCGTTCCGGCCGAGGAGCTCGCAAATGAAGCCGGGAACGTCCGACAGAATTGTGCGGCTTAAGATTTTCCTTGCAGTTGGAAAACCCGTAATTTTGCAGATAGCTGCATTTTCGTGGGGCCATCTGGAAACCGAAATGCTGGACGACGGAGCTGTTGACAGAAGACTCACGTGGCAGGGTATTCATTTGATTTGGCTTTTTGTAAATTGCACATGATGCCCTTAAGGGATTTAAACTTCTGCTTTTGAGGCATTTATCTCCATTGTAAAATGAATTTTGTTGCTGGAAACCTGGGAGTGGAGATAAGAGATTTGAAGAATCTCGGAGGGGATACACAGAATTTTTACTTTTAACATTATTAAAGGAGGTGCTTGGGTTGTTGGGGCAATTTTGCTGCTGGTTTCGGTGCAGTTCGGTATTCGCTCCTTCGGGGATGCTATTTAATTGCTGAAATGGGGATGTGAGGAGATAAATGAATTGGGGCGATTCGTAAGTGCATCTTGTAGCACATAACTGGCTCTCCAGAATCACCGGATACCATATCCCATCTGCCGCAGAATGAGGCAGCTGAATTGATTTTTCTGTGTTGCTGGCCCCAAGCACACCGCTTGCAATGCCCTCCTGATCTTCTCCATAACATTCAGGAGGGCAGATCAGTGATGAGAAGCAGTCCCTCCTGCTAACATCAACTTGTTTCTTACAGTTACTGCATTCAGGAACGATGTCGAATTGCTGATTTAAATCTTTATAGGTAAAATCCTTGTTTTGTGGATCAGAGGGGTTCAGAGCTTCATGAGATGGTGGAAAGCAAGGAGGACAAGGGAGTGGCAAGGAGCCAGTCGCCTGCAGATCACAGAGTTTCCTGCTTAACGGTTCGGTAGGAGACGCCTTTTCCAATTTTTCTTCGTAAGAGTTCCGTGATTCAATGAGGTTAGCTTGGTTTTCATGATCCCAAATGTTCATAGGAAAAAGGCTTGAGTATCTGCTACTATTTTCCAAATCCATGGTCCAAGGTGGAGGGAATGAGTTTGACTGAGAGTCCCTGCAATGGACAAAATTTCATTTCTAAACATACTTTATCTTCATTACACGTTCCACAAAGAGGTACCCAGTTGGATCAGGCTGATGACCCATCATGGCAGAATATCTCCTGAATGTTAATAATATTTTAAAGTTTCCCATCTAAAATTCCACATAAAGGCCTTTCTATACAGGTAATCCTCGATTTACGATCATAATTTAATATGATATATTATAAATATATAAATCATATATAAATATAAATCATATAAATCAAATTTAAAAAAAATAATAATTGAGCCTGCCATTACAAGTAGTCCCTGACTTACGACCGTAATTGAGCCTGCACTTACAGGTAGTCCTCAAATTACAACCATTCATTTAGCAACTGTTTGAAGTTACAACAGCGCTGGAAAAAGTGACAGCACTGGTCCTCATTGTCATAGCATCCCCACAGTCATGTGATCAAAATTTGAGTGTTTGGCATCTACAGGTCATACAACAGCTCGTTTAGTTGACTGTTCAAAGTTACAGCGGCACAGAAAAAGTGACTTGACTTATGACCATTTTCCACACTTATGACGGTTGCGTCATCCCTGTGGTCACGTGATCAAAATTCAAATGCTTGACAACTGACTCATATTTATGACAGCTGCATTGTCTTGGGATCATGTCTGCAATTATTGCAAGTTCGAATCTCGCCAGGCTCAAGGTTGACTCAGCCTTCCATCCTTTCTAAGGTAGGTAAATTGAGGATCCAATTTGTGGGGGCAATAAGCTGACTTTGTATAAATATACAAAAGGATGAAGGCTATTGCTTAACGCATTGTAAGCCGCCCTGAGTCTCCGGAGAAGGGCGGCATATAAATCGAACCAATAAATAAATAAATAAATAAATAAACTTCAAACAATCGCTGAACAAATGAGCTCTGGTGGCTCAGCAGACTAAAAGCATTGTGATTAAGACCAGCTGCCTGCAATTACTGCAGGTTCGAATCTCACCAAGGCTCAAGGTTGACTCAGCCTTCCATCCTTTCTAAGGTAGGTAAATTGAGGACCCAGTTTGTGGGGGCAATAAGCTGACTTTGTATAAATATACAAAAGGATGAAGGCTATTGCTTAACGCATTGTAAGCCGCCCTGAGTCTCCGGAGAAGGGCGGCATATAAATCAAATTAAAAAAAAAAATGTGATCACAACCTTCTGGCAAGCTGAAGTCAATTGGGAAGTCAGATTCACTTAACTGGGTTACCAACTTAACAACTGCAGTGATTCACTTAACAACTGTGGCAAGGAAGGTCGTTAAAATGAGGCAAAACTCAGTTCACAAATGTCTCACTGAGCAATGTAAATTTTGGGCTCAATTGTGGCCATAAGTCTAAGACTAAATGGTTCAGCATCCCGGGGTCAAGCAATCACCATTTGCAAATCTTCCTAGCCAGCTTTTCCAACAGGCAAACTCAAGAAATTGGCTTTGCTTAATGACCATGTAATTCTCTTAGCAGCTGCAGTGATTCGCCTTACAACCGTGGCAAAAAAGAAAGATCATAAAATCATCGGGTGCCACTTTCTTAACAACCTCCTTCCTTGACGTCAGAAATCCTGATCCCAATTGTGGTTTTAAGTCGAGGACTACCTGTGCAGTATCATGCAGGCATTCACAAGATCGTTTATGATGTCACCTACCAATTTAGACTCTGCTAAAAGAGCAGCTGACACTGGAAAAAAATTGATCCCGTTCTCATCTTAATCTAAGTCGAATTGTCCAGCCAACTGATCCCACTTTGCATGCTCAGGATGAGGGTGTTATTCTATTTTAACAAAGTTTTTAAAATATCTGCCGGGGGGGAGGAGACGGGGAGGGAGAAAAAAAACAGCACTGTACCATTCTGTCATATCTTCTGATTCGTTGGGCTCCTGCAAGATGCTGGTCACTAAGGCGAACATATCAGGACCGCTGGCAGAGTAAAAGAGATCGATCTGTGTCCTAAAAGCAAGGATAAACAAATGCAAAATAAACCTGGCTTAGGATGTCACCAGAATGTTTAGTATATTTTAATTGGTTTTTTATTATTAACGTTTGTATTACATGTATTTTTATCGTTCGCTGTTCACCGCCCTGAGTCCCTTAGGAATAGGGCGGTATATAAATTTAATAAATAAATAAATAAATAAATAAATTTATTTGCATCCAGCCTTTTATTATTATTATTATTTACAAATAACTCAAGACAGTGAACCTCTCCAACACGGCTTCCTATTTTCCCACAACAACCACCCTGAGAGAGACGAACTTGCCCTAAAAGTCAACACAGCCAACTTTCATGTTTAAGGTGGAACTAAAACTCACTTGTTCCTCCTGGCGATTATCCCAAAACCACCCACAGGTTTCATGCCTAAGGCAAGAACTAGAATTCACCCTTTCCCGCTTTCTTAAAACACAAAACCAAACTTTTTTTCTCTTTGCATTTCTTCCGCAGTATTATTTAGGATCGGAGCTTAAAAGACTTGAAAATTCATAAAAGCAGACAAAACATATAGATAAAAGTGTCAAGGGATAGGTTATGTTTGAGTGTTTGTGGGAACACCAGCAGAAGATCCCCCCCCCCCCCGTTTGTATCATCCCTGAAAGGATCCCGGTTCATACCTTTGGTCTGGACACCCGTGCAGGGAAGTCCCCATCCTGGCGCCGTCTTCACATCTGGCTGAGCTATTGGATAATGGGGGATGTTCCATAGAGAAGGCTGTATTTGTTCGTTCACCCAAAAGTTGGGGAAACATTTCTTGATTACTGAGGTTTCCCTGAGGAGCAATTGCAGGGGGGGAAAAAATTGTAGGCAGGAACCCAATAAGATATAAATCAGGTGTCAAAGTTCCAAGTTAACACCCCCAACGAAAGAAGACTCCGAGGCTCGAGATTCCTCAAAGCTCTATTTTGTTAAGACATGTCATATTGGCACATCTGGGAAAAGCTGAATCTGAAAGCTTCCAGGTTTGCCCCACTCAAAAGAAAGTCCAGCCCAGCACCCACAAGTCCATCACATGGCCCAATCATCCACCATCCAAACTGGAGACACCTCCCAGTCATCTGACTCCATGGGCCGGGGGACTGTGTCCTTGACTGTCTGAGAAAGGAATGCTATTTTGACTATAGACTTCATATCACCCACACTCTATGCAATCCCCCCCCCCATTTCCCCACACAAGAATGTATCACAGGCCTGAAGGCCCAAATGTAAAAGATGGCTTCCAGGTCCAGGGGTGCCAAACTTGATTTCGTTGAGGGCCACAGCAGGGTTGTGTTTGGCCTCAGGGGGCCAGGATGGGCGTGTCACTCGGGTCGGGGGCGCCTGTGGTGGCCCTAGCGTTCTGCCGGTGAAAACGGGCTCCTGAGCTCCGTTTTCGGCTGCAATGGCTTCCTGCAACCCTCTGCCAATGAAAATGGAGCTTGGGAGGGCCACACACGGCACACCCAAGCTCCGTGTTCGCTGGCAGAGACACCGTGGGCCGGTCCTTTGCTGTTTCCAGGGTGGCCGTATGGACCAGGTTTAAGCACTCCATGGGCCAGATCCGGGCCCCAGGCCTTGAGTTTCACACCCCTGCTTTAAATTATCAGAAAAAGATGATTTCCCACAGACCTAAATCACAACACCGTGCGAGATATTTCACCGTACGAAAATATATTTGAAATTGCCACTCCATTTTCTCCATACATACTTGTATAGGTACAGGTAGTCCTCAACTTATGACCGCTCACTTAGTTACCATTCTATGATGAAGACCAAAAGATACTTATGACCTAGATTTGAAGTACTAATGGTTACCTCCCCCTCCCCTCCCGCATGTGGTCAAATGACCTCCTCATGGGCACTCCGCGATTTACTTTTTTTTTTGCTGGAAATCAAAATTTGCATCCGGTTTCTGACAAAAGATGCCCATTATGAATGAGTTCGCTTAACAACTGCCACAATAAAATGGTGTCAAATTGTGTCTATCATTATGGGTGCCTCAACTTGTAATTGAAATTCCAGGCTCCATTACGGTCACAAATTAAGAACTATCTATATTATTCAAGGTAATGTGATTGCGTTTAGTACAGATAGTCCTCAACTTACAACCACAACTGAGCCCAAAATTTCCATCACTATGACCATGGGGGATGCTGCAATGGTTGTAAGTTTGAAAACAGTCATAACTCCCCTTTTCAGTGTTGTAAATTTTGAAACGGTCACTAAAGAAATTCAATCTGTGCAAAAGATGCCATAGATGTAATAACCTACTGATTTACTCCTGACTCTGGTTACACAAGGATGGAGCCATGAAAAACAAATCTTTGAAACCATCCATAATGCTCCTGATGAAACACTTCTGTAAATCCTCACACGGTCTTTTCTCTGCTTTCTTTGAGCCCAAATATTCATACCTGACAGAGATAGGCACAAAGAAACAAGGGATTCAATCATGGTCCAGATCTTCCTCCTTCGGAATACAATTGTCCTCGACTTACAACCATTCGTTTAAGTGATTGTTAGCGAAGTTGCAACAGAATTGAAAACACCACTGTGGCAACATCCCCAAATTTGGGGCATAGGCAATTGTGGCATTGTGCTGGGGTCATGTGATTACCATGTGTAGCCTTCCCAGCTAGCTTCCAACAAGCAGTCAATGGGGGAAAAACAGATTCACTTAACAAATGCAGTGATTTGCACAACTATTTCTTCCTCTTTTCTCCACTCTGGAAAACTCCACTCTCTCCTAGCCCTCAAGATTCCACATTTAGGCTAGAAAAACGAAATGCACAGGTACAGAATATGTGGTACCTTGCTCAATAGTGGTGACTGTGGGAGGGATCTTGGAGTCCCACTTAGACATGAGCCAGCCGTGGGCAGCAGCTGCCAAAAAAGCCAACGGAAGCCATCTTTTTACCTTTTGTGCCTTCAGGCCTGTCACAAATCCGACTGTGGGAAACTGGGAGGGGGGATTGCACAGAGCGAAGAAGATATGTAGACACAACAAAATTCTTTATAGAAAGTCAAGGCCATTGCGTCCTGCAGCTGCGTTGAAAAGAATGAGGAGGTATCTTCTGTTCCAGACGGTACCTAATTGGATGTGTGGTGGACATGTGGGTGAGGGGCAAGGTTTTGAACTTTCTTTTGGGTGTGGAAAACCCGGAAGCTCTCGGATTCCAGTTTTCCCAGCTGTGCCAATGTGACATCTCTTAATAAAAGTTAGCTTTGAGGAACTTCAAGCCTCAGAGTTTGATTTCGTTGGGGGTGTTACTTGGAGCCCTGACACCAACACAGTCCTAGGCTGCATAAACAGAGGGACAGAATCACATGTAGTGTTAATACCCCTTTATAAGGCCTTGGCAAGGCCACACTTGGAATATTGCATTCAGTTTTGGTCGCCACGATGTAAAAAAGATGTGGAGACTCTAGAAAGGGTGCAGAGAAGAGCAAGAAAGAGGATTAGGGGACTGGATATATAAACAACGGTTGCAGGAACTGGGTAGGTCTAATCTTATGTAAAGAAGGATCAGGGGAGACATGATAGCAGTCTTCCAGTATCTCAGGGGCTGCCCCAAAGAAGAGGGAGTCAAGCTATTCTCCAAAGCACCTGAAGGCAGGACAAGAAGCAACAGATGGAAAGTAATCAAGAAGAGAAGCAGCTTAGAACTAAGGAGAAATTTCCTGACAGTGAGAACAATTAACCAGTGGAAGGACTTGTCTCCAGAAGCTGTGAATGCTCCAACACTGGAAGTTTTTAGGAAGATGTTGGATAACCATTTGTCTGAAGTGGTGTAGGGTTTCCTGCCTAAGCAGGAGGTTGGACTAGAAGACCTCCAAGGTCTCTTCCAACTCTGTTATTCTATTCTATTCTTTGTTGCAGCCCCTAAGATGGACCACTGGTATCATGTCACTCCCACTCCTTCTTTTTATTAAAAAGGAGACATGATAGCAGCATTCCAACAGGAGTGCTGCTACAAAGAAGGGGGGAGGGGGTTAAACTTATTTTCTAAAGCACCAGAAAGCAGGACTCCTGCATAAGGAAAGGGTTGGACTAGAAGACCTCCAAGGTCCCTTCCAGCTATGTTATTCTTTAATTCTATTCTCCAAAGCACCTTTAGGCAGTGCAAGATGCAACAGATGGAAACTCATCAAGGAGAGAAGCAACTTAGAACTAAGGAGAATTTTCCTGACCGTCAGAACAATTAACCAGTGGAACAACTTGCCTCCAGAAGTTGTGAATGCTCCAACACTGGGAATTTTTAAGAAGATGTTGGATAACCATTTGTCTGAAGTGGTGTAAGGTTTCCTGCCTAAGCAGGGGGCCAGACTACAAGACCTCCAAGGTCCCTTCCAACTCTGTTTATTCTATTCTATGATGTTATCTAGTTGGGTCATGAAACATCTGCAAGAAAGCAACCCAAATCAGACAGCTCCAAGGATTCCACATTCCTCCTCCTCCTTCTCTTCCTCTCTGCAACCCCATCTCCCTTGTAGTACTGATGTTACCACAGTAGTTTGGTTATGAAACATCTGCAAGAAAAACACCAAGCTCAGAGAGCCCCAAGGACCGTACAGAATAAACTCCAAGCCTCAAATATTGTATTCTATTGGCTTTTAGAAATTACCCACTATTTTATCATTCCCAGTTAATATACCTCATTACATTTAATATCTCAAACATTAATGGTCTAAAAAACATATACATACCCTCAAACACCCTTCCAGACAGCAAAATAAAAGTCCAGTATAAAGATGCAATCGCTTTAAATGTCATTTAAATCATCAAAACTCTCATTTTACATCCTTCCTGCCCTCATTCGAATTATAGGGAAGGGTCCACTTGTCTCCATTTTCTTTTACTTCACTCTCAACTTACTTGCCCAAGTGTGACAGCAGCTGATTCCTCTCTGCACTCAGGGGGATTAAAATCAGGTGAAATTTAGCAGATTTAACAGATAAAGGGATAATTGATATAATTATACCTTAGCAATTTGTCCTTCAACTGCCCTTCCAGCTGGTGCTAGATACAAACTCAGTTATACCTGACAACTCACACACAGAAACAGTTGCCAAGTTATGGGATATTTCCCCCCCCCCAGAATAAGCAAACATGTGGGAATTATCCACAGGTGTGATTCCCCCCTCAAAAAAAGGCTTAATTTTATTGAAAATCCTTCAACTTGCTGCAGGGTGATATCTTTTGATGACTTTTCTCTGTTGCTATAATAGATGTAGTCAAAGGAAAATATTCAGTGTAATAAATATTTAAGAGAGATTACTTTTACCAAATGTTAAGAGTACAAAAAGGATCTAGGCAAGTATTTTAGAATAATTAAACAGCCAACAAACATATAGTATATTTTTATTCTTAAACAAGTAGTCCTCGACTTGTAACCATTCATTTAGCGACCAGTCAGTGGCACTGAAACAAGTGATTTATGACCGGTCTTCACACTTACAATCATCAAAGCATCCCCACAATCCTATGATCAAGGTTCAGTCGCTTGGCAACTCGTATTTATGACCTTCCCAGCCGACAAGCAAAATCAATGGGAAAAGCCAGATTTGCTTAACGATCACATGATTCGCTTAACAACGGGTGGGATTCATTTACCAATCATGGGAAAAAGGGTTGTAAAACTGGGCACAAGTCACTTAACAACTGTCCTGTTTCGTAACAGAAATTTAGGTCTAAAATGTGGTCGTAAGTCAAGGATTGCATGTACTTATCAATATTAAGGGAATCTGGCATCAACTTTGTAGATTAAATTCTACATGACCAGAAGGGGAAAAAAAAACCCACAATAATTCTCAATTTATAACCACAGTTGAGAATGGAACTTCTCTATTACCTTTGCCTGTCAGGAGGTCACAAAAGGGGATTACGTGACCCCGGAACATGGCAACCATCATAAATATGAGCCAGTTGCCAAGCATCCAAATTTTATTCCTGTGACCATGGGGATGCTGCAACGGTCATAAGTGTGAAATATGGTCATCAGTCACTTTTTTAGCATCCATGTAATTTTGAATGGTCACTAAGCGAATGGCTGTAAGTCAAGGACTACATGTAGGAGGAAAATATGCTCAGTCACCTTGAATTTGATAAATAAATAAAAAATAAATCTCAAATGGTCGTTAAGTCGAGGACGACCTGTACAGCAATTCTGGTAGTTTGGAAACTCAACACAAGGATTTATCATGTTCAGGAACCATTTTCCAAGCAATTGAAAAAGGGGTTTTTCTTGCAGACTGGGGAATTCTGGGAGCCGAAGTCCACCCATTGTAAGGGATGCAAAGGTCTGAGATTCACTGGGTTAATGTGTTGTGAGAATACAGCCATACCTTCCACCAATCCAGCCTTCTCTTCTTTTCATTTCTGAGATTCCTTATTTAGCCAGAAGACTTCTGATGAACTCAACAAGTTTGCTTGCTCAAAATAAACTCTTAAATAACGATACAGTAGGCTTCTTTAAAAAAATTGCACTGTACCAAATAACATACTCTCACACTTGCACAGTGGCAGGTAACACTACCTACTGCTAAACCATATTTTGCAACCATACGATATGGCTAAAATTTATTTAAATTAGTTGAGAGAATGGTTGGTTTAACAATGTTTTGTTGAAAGTAGGATTAAAAAGTACAAATAACCTTCAACTTACTACAACCGAGCCCAAAATTTATGCTGTTAAGTGAGACATTTGTCAAGTTTAGCTCCATTTTACAACCTTTCTTGCCACAGTTGTTAAGTAAATCATTGCAGTTGTTAAGTTAGTAACATGGTTGTTAAGTGAATCTGAATTTCCCATTGACTTTGCTTATCAGCAGGTCGCAAAAGAGGATCACATGATCCCGGGACACTGAAACTGTCATAAGTATGAGTCAGCTGCCAAGTGGCCTAATTTTAATCACATGACCACAGGGATGCTGCAACAGTCATAAGTGTGAAAAATGGTTATAAGTCACTTTTTTCAGTTCTGTTGTAACTTTGGCCACAAAACAAATATTTGTAAGTCGAGGACTACCTGTTAACAAGAAAGTTCAGGATGCCTGCAAACAAAAGACCCCATCTGGATCTTTTTTATATATATAAAACTTCACCAGAATTTTCAAGAAATGCAAAATGAGAACTTCCTCTGGAAACACCCAAAACTGAATGGGAAAATTTGCGGAGCATGAGCCAAATAGAAGTTTGCAGATTTCGGCCCTGCGGTGCAAACGGAACGTAAATAGAATTTTATTTTATTAATAATGAAATATCATTCATATTAATTATTTACTTGATGCATAATTCAAGTTTGTTGCACGTTAGGAAGTGGTAAAACCTGGCCAAACTTGTTTGACTTTGGAAGTAGGCTGGATGGGAGACCACCAGGAAATCCCAGGTATATTTGTGGCTTTAAAAAAAAAAAGGAAAGTGATATAGGTAATTCTTGACTTACATTGAGTGACTGTCCAGTTACAAAGGCACTAAATAAAGTGACGTATGACCGTTTCTTACATGACCGCTGCAGCATCCCCGTGATCACATGATCAAAATTCAGATTTGGCAACTGACTCATCCTTATGACCGTTACCATGTCCCAAGGTCATGAGATCACCTTCTGCAATCTTCTGACAAGCAAAGTCAACAGGGAAGCCAGATTCATTTAGCAATCGTGTACCTAACTTTAACAACTGCAGTGATTTTCTTAACAACTGTGGCAAGAAAGGTAATAAAGTGAGGCAAAACTGACTTTAAGAGCTGTCTTGCTCTACAAGGGCAATTTTGGGCTCAATTGTGGTCGTAAGTGGAGGATTACCTGTAATTGCAAGTGATTTCTCCTTTAAAGACTAAACACAGCTATAGTGGTAACAGTTTTGGGCTGTCCCAGGGGTCACATGAGTCTGAGCATTACTTGAGGGCCCCTCAGGTCCAAATTGCTGCTTTCCAGGTGTGTCATACATGATTCCAGGTGTGGGAGTTGTAGTTTGATGACCAGCCAGGCTCATGGAAGGTGATGGGAATCATAGTTCGAAGACTTGGATAACAGCAGGTAATAATGGGACCTGCAATCCAACAAGAGGAATGAGAGAGATCTGGATTAGCACATCAGGAGAACACTACTCTGTTGGGGATGATGGGACTGTAGTCCATCTGAAAAAAGGGGGTGGGGGCAGCGAAAGAGGCCCCACCAGCTCACGGCAGGTCTCTAAGTGTATATTTGCAGGAACCCAGGGTGCAGCCGTGCTTCCTGCCTGTGCATAATGGGATTTGCAGTCCAATATGGAATGTGTTGATTAGCACAACTGGAGGCGCAATACTGCACTGGGGATGATGGGACCTGTAGTCCATCTGGAAAAAAAGGTGTGGGGGCAGCGAAAGAGTCCCCATCGGCTCACGGCAGGTCTCTAACTGCATATTTGCAGGAACCCAGGGTGCAACCGTGCTTCCTGGCTGTGCATAATGGGACCTGCAGTCCAACATGGAATATGTTGATAAGCACATCTGGGGCGCAACGATGTGGCTGGGGATAATGGGGCGTGTAGTCCAGCAAATAAAATGGGGTGGGCTCGCTTAGTGCAGCTGCACCGACCGCTGAGAGCCCTCTGGGTGGGGATAATGGGATTTGGAGTCCGACATATTGAAAGGAAGCGGGGCAGGGGAAAGAAGTTCAAAGCCTGTGTCCCCCATTGCCTGGGGGATGATGGGAGCGTTGGCTGGGGACGATGGGAGGGGCAGTCCTCCGGCTCCCCAGCCACTCAAACCTCACCTCCGGGCGCGGAGCGCGGAAGCCGCCCCCACCCACCACGGCGGCCATCACCGCCGAAGCTCTTTTGATTGACAGGGCCGCCCGGCGCCCCCCCATTGGCGGCAACCACCACTTCATTCCCGCCCTCTTGAGCGCGGAAAGGCGGCGGAAACCGCGCATGCGCCGCCGCCGTTGAGCTCGCGCTCCTAACGGCTCTGGAGGCGGAAGCCGAGGGGCTGGGGAAGCTGGGAGTTGTAGTCTGGAGAATGGTCGGGCGATAGAAGTGGGGCGGAGGCGCCCCATTCCCTCTTTTTTTGGGTGGGGGAGGGTGTGTATGTTATATATATATGACTTTATTAATGTTCATAGACAAAAGCTCAAATACTTCAGGAATAAGCCGGAAAAGCAACGCTTGCACACCTCTCCCTCATTCCCAGCTGTCCACATTCACACGTGTATCTAACTACACGTGTCAAGGCGGGTCGTGTGAAACTGCTTTAGGCGTGGTTATTATTTTTTTCCTCACTCGTTTTCTCACCGTTTCGAGGGAGGAGGTCTGACTGCCATCTTCAGCTGGCAAGGAGCTAAAGCAGAGGGCAACCTTCATCAGCCTGAAAAATCTGTGGCTTTTGCATTAAATGGAGATCCAGACAACCATCGTCCCCTGCACGAAAACAACTTTTATTTTTTATTCCCCCCCCCCTTGCTGTACTTTTCAGTGGGATGATCCAATCCTAGATGGACCTTAGAGGTCATCTAGTCCAACCCCACTTTCCCAGGTCAGGAAAGTGAACGGCAAAGTTTTACAAATTTTACAAGCTTTTGTAAATTTTACAAGTTTTTTGTAAGTTTTACAAGTTTTACAAATTACAAAAAAACCATGTCATTTGCCCCTCAAAAGGTTATGTACTCTTTTGAAAATCTGGAAAGATAGAACAATCCAAGACTTAAAAACCCTGGCCCTTCTGTTGCTGTATAACTTTACCAACTTTTAATATTCCGGATCTATTTCAATGAGTTTTGCCTTGAGTGTGACATCAGGTAGTATTCAACGACCACAACTGAATCCAAAATTTCTGTTGCTAAACAGAAAGTTAAGTGAGTTTTGCCCCATTTTACGACTTCCTTGCTACAGTTCTTAAGGGAATCAGTGCAATTGTTAAAATTAGTAGCGTGGTTATCAATGGCTTTCCCGTTGACTTTGCTTGTCACAAAAGGGGATCACATGATCCCAGGACATTGCAACCGGTACATGCTAATTGCTGAGTGTCCGAATTTTGATCGTGAATAAAACGGTCATAATTATTTTTCAGTGCAAGTCTTAAGTGTGCAAAACAGTCATAAATTCTTTTCGGTGCCACTGCAATTTCAAACAGTCACTAAATGAATGGATTTCAAGTCAAGGATTACCTGTAGTTTCCTTCATGGAGCAGAATAGAAGAGTGATCACCTAGTGGTCTACTTTCCATTCTTATTCTTCTGCTTTTAGCCACTTAAAAGGGTTAAATCTGCCTGATTGAAGCCAATCCCTCTTTCTTACAGAATTGTGGGGAAAATAGGAGGAGGAAGGCGCATTACATGCAATTACTGCCTTGCCTTGACTAAATGCAAAATAGGGTAAAATTTTCATGCTATCACATTTAGAACCAGTGGGGTCTTTTTTTCATAGCAGCCAAGGGAAGTCCTCAACTTCCAACGACCGCAATTGAGCCTACTATTTCCGTTGCTAGGCAAGACAGATGTTAAGCATGCTTCCCCCCCCCCATTTTACAACCTATCACTGCAGTTGTTATGTGAATCTAGCTTCCCCATTAACTTGGCTTGTCTGTATCTGCAGTTCCTTGGGCAGTCTGAGCTATATATATATAAATCCCTTTTTCTCATCTGATATATTTAAATAACTCAGAAAAAAGGGATTTATATATATAGCTCAGACTGCCCAAGGAACTGCTGATACAGTTCTACAGAGGAATCATTGAGTCTGTCATTTGTATTTCTATAAGTGTCTGGTTTGGCACAGACTTCAAGGGATAATTAGAACTGCAGAAAAAAGAATGGCAACCAGCCCGCCTTCCATGGAGGACCTGCCTACTGCACGGGTTACAAAGTGGGCTGAGAAAATATCTACAGACCCCCTCACATCCCGGACATAAACTGTTTCAGCTTCTTCCCTCAAGATGACACTATAAAGGATTGCACATTAAAACAACCATACACAAAGACAGTTTCCCCCCATGCCATCACTCTGCTAAACACTTAATTCCCATGACACTGTCTTATGTCTGAGTGGCGTAGGAGGCTAATGCCTCCTACTAAGGCAGCATTTAACATCCAGCTGCCTGCAATTACTGCGAGTTCAATTCTCACCAGGCTCAAGGTCGACTCAGCCTTCCATCCTTTCTAAGGTGGGTAAAATGAGGATCCGGTTTGTGGGGGCAATAAGCTGACTTTCTATAAAATATACAAAAGTATGAAGGCTATTGCTTAACGCATTGTAAGCCGCCCTGAGTCTCCAGAGAAGGGCAGCATATAAAAATAAAAATTAAAAATTAAAAAAAATATGCCCTGGAATGTCAAACCACTTAGTATTACTCTTATCCTTCTCCTTTGTCCTATTTCGCTTCCCTGTTTATATTTTCTGGTTTATGTTGATTGCTTTTATTTAGCATCTGGTGACTTATCACTGAGTGTTGTATCTTATAATTTACAATGATTGTATTTTTTGATTGTGATTTATCACATGTTGCTTGTATGTACACTGAGAACTTCTGCAGCGGAGACAAATTCCTTGTGTGTGTCCAATCACACTTGGCCAATAAAGAATTCTATTCTATTATTAATTTGCAAATAAATTAATATTTTGACATTTTAATATTCTGATTTGGGCCTACAGGTTTAGAAGATGACTCTTAATCCTCCCCCCCCCTCCAAATGCCCGAGAGAAACGGTTTAGAATGTACCATAAAGGAAAAAAAAGGTTGAAAAACATTGGGTCAAATTCGTAAAACTAAATCACAAAGCTGAAACAGTGTTTACTGATAGACAGAACATTTAATGATTCTTAGTTTTGGATTTTTTCACAGCCACACCCCAATCCTAATGCTATTTTTCACACATACAGATACTATAGGTTTACAACCATTTGTTTGGCGGCCAAAGTTAAAACAGTACTGGAAAAATGGACTTCAAGTAGTCATCAACCTATAACCACGTTTCTTGCCACAGTTGTTAAGTGAATTACTGCAATTGTTAAGATAGTCACACGATTGTTGAGTGAATCTGGCTTTCCCCATTGACTTTGCTTGTCAAAAGGTGCTTAAGGGGACATGACCCAAGGGCACTGCAACCGTCATAAATATGAACCAGTTGCCAAGCACCTGAATTTTGGTCACATAACCATGGGGATGCTGCAACAGTCATAAGTGTGAAAAATGGTCATAAGCAGTGGTGGGCGGCTGGGGGTTCGCAGGGGTTCGGGAGAACCTCTAGCTAAGATTCTGTGCAGTTCGAAGAACCCCCAAGTCCTACTTCTGGCTGACCCCACCCACCCCTCCCCTCCCAGGAATCCCCACGTGACCTATTTTGGATTCAGGTAAGTGCAGAACGTGCACGGAGGCTCGAGGAGGGCGACAAAATTGTCGCTGCATTTTTGTATTTACCAGATGAGCTCTTATTTTTGAACTCTAAGACTTACCGTAGCTTGCCAAGTTCTTATCAGTAAGCTAACTGCGCATGTCTACATTCTTTCACTTTTTTCTTCTACTTTCTTTGTTCTCCGGCCAGGAGAGGTCGCCGGGAAAGCTGCCAAGATGTAACTAATTAGATTAGTGAGATGTTTTATTTTCTTTATAACAAATAAATGAGTTTTTCTTAGAAAATATATCTTCGGGTTTATTTTCTTAAAGTATGCTTCAAGGGAAAAGCCTCGATCCACTTCTCTAAATCAAGGTACAATTACCCGAGAGCAGAATGGGATTAATTAGCACCCTGACAAAAATGGGCCTACCAGAGGTTCGGGAGGGCCTCTGGAGCCTAGGGAGGCCGTTTTCGCCCTCCTGGAGGCTCAAGGAAAGCCACTGGAGCCCGGGGAGGACAAAAACACCCCACCCGCCATGGTGCAGGAGGCCGACTAGGCCACACCCACCCCCTTGCTAAAATCTTTGAAGCCCACCCCTGGTCATAAGTCATCTTTTTCAGTGTGGCTGTAACTTTGAATGGTCACTAAAAGAATAGTTGTAAGTCGAGGACTACCTGTACTGATTCGTCTGGCAAGAAGGAAGGCCGAATAGTGGGAGAAATAATTATTTTGGGTGATTTAAGTCACAAATAATATTAATCTGAATTTAAAAGAATAATGTCTATACAGTAGTCTGTATAGGTTTTAAATTCTTTGACTACTATTTTTGCCATTTGCAAATGGCGATCACGTGACCTCAGGACATGGCAATAGTTGTGAATAAATTGCCTGTTACCAAGCACCCGGATTTTGACCATATGGATATTGTAGTGGTTGTAAGTATGAGGACCAGTCATAAGTCACTTTTTTCAATGCTCTTGTAACTTTGAACAGTCGCTAAAGAAATGAAAGTAAGTTGAGTATTACCAGTAATATTTTCCCGGTCAAATAAAGCGATGGAAATGAAGAATCCAAGTCAATTTCTTCAACTTGGCAGCTTTAATTTAAGAACTTGGCAACTTCAATTCTCAGAATCCTCCTTTGTGGCTGGGGACTTCTGGGAGTTGAAGACTGTAACGCTTAAAGTTGTCAATTTGGAGAAACACTTATCTAAAGGGGAAAGGAATCTCAGGGGAAGAACCACGCTGAGAGTTATAACTAGAAGCCAGTATCAACAAATAGACAAGCTAAAAAAATTACAGTCTGCCAACTTGGGCAAAACTTACAGGAGTTTAAATCTTTCCTTGATTGTTAGGTTTTATTTCTCTGGAAGGAAGAAAGGGGAGGAAGAAAGGAAGAATCAGACAAAGCTATAACAATATGACTGTCAGAGAATAAATAATAAGGACCTAAAATTTCAAAGTTTTCCATCAAAGTCAAACTAGGCACCACCATAAAGGATTCTTCCTTTCAACGCCACTAATTTTCGGAATTCTGAAAAGAAGCATCTAAACACAATAAACTTTGAAGCAAGTCATATTCAGCAGAAGATCAGGCTATTTATTGGCAGTGTGGGGCCACCATGTAGGAATGGATGCTGTGACCATCACTTGTGAATCGTTGGCGACTTTGAGCCGCAGCGGCCCCTTCGTGGTCGCCAAACGCAGCAAGGCAATTCCGAACTCGTTCTCACCCGCGCGGAATTTTCCAGCTGACTTCCCCGATTCGGTCACAATTTCGCTACCTTCGCCAATGCTTTCAAAAGGCATCAATGGTGAGAGCTGAATGGGCAGGAGCCGTTTCCGGATGACGCCCATGTGATGAGTCCTAGCCGTCAACTCCTGACCGATATAACAGCCTTTCGTAAAACTTACGCCGTTCAGATAAACCAGGTTGGACTCCAAAGGCAAAGCGATTCCATACGGGAGATCTTTCACGCCTTCAGGGATACCTGGAGGAAAACGAATCGGTATGATTGAATTGTAGCACTATTCCGGTTCGGCAAGACAGCCAATTCTGCAGAAAGAGTTTCATTGGAAGTGAACACTATGCTAGCAACTCTTTGCACTGATATAACAGTACAAGCATTCCTTGACTTACAACAGTTTGTTTAGTGACAGTTCAAACTTACAGTGGCAGTGAAAAAAGTGACTTATGACCATTTTTCACCATATTATTATTTATTATTTATATTTCTATGCCGCCCACTCTCTGAGGACTCTGGGTGGCTTGCACCAAAGACAGTCTTTCTAACAGTCACAACAGTCTAAAATTCAATGGAGAAGCCAGATTCACTTAACAACCTTGTGACTAACTTAACAACTGCAGTGATTCATTTAACAACTGTGGCAAGAAAGATCGAAAAATGGAAGAAAAAAAATCACTTAACCGCTGTCTAATTTAGCAACAGAAATTTTGGAATCAACTGTGGTCATAAGTCAAGATCGTAAAATGGAGGGAAAAAAATCACTTAACCACTGTCTAATTTAGCAACAGAAATTTTGGAATCAACTGTGGTCATAGGTCATAACTGTGGGGAGGACTTTGCGAAGCAGGAGGGAAAGCCGCAAATGTGACAGTGGCCAGATAAAAGGTTGCTGAGCCCCCAGAGGGAAAAGGGGCATTGCAAACATCTCAAATGGGCCCTTCCCTAGTTTATTTTATTTATTTATTTATTAGAATTTGTCGAACAAAAACGAGAACAAGAATAAAAGAAAAAAAAATACAATGACAGGGACGATAGGCACATTAGTGTGCTTATGCACGCCCCCTCTACTGACCCCTTAAGTATGAAGTAAGGTCCACGGAATTCCACTTGTGACTGAAACTTGAAAATTTGTAGCTGAGACAACTGAATCAGGTAGGGCATTCCAGACTTTGACAACTCTATTACAGAAATCATATTTTTTTTACAGTCAAGTTTAGAACAATTTACGTGCGTGAACAATTCAAAGCGGTTGTTCGCACACGTATTATTGCGATTAAAACAGAAAAAGTCATTTACCGGTAAAGCATTACTACGTATAATTTTGTATGCAATATCTAGGTCTGACTGCAAATGACGCAGTTCTAAGTTATCCAAACCGAGAATTCCGAGCCTGGTAGCATAGGGAATATCCGTCGTGTACAGTTTCTTAGGGTGTAACGGAGAAGGAGGGGAAATGTACTTTGAGACTTACACGTTTTGGTTAATGGAACCTTAGAATAATGTAAGAGCTAGAACTTCTAGTTTGCACTGAGTGCTTCTTCTATTGATCAAGGGATTAAGTTCTACAGATCCATTACTACAAAGAAAATGTTAGGGCATCTAGGAGCCATCTAGCACTGCAGCACAAAACCAGGAGATGGAGAGTTTTAGTCCTGCCTTAGGCATTAAAGCTGGCTGGGTGACTTTGGACCAATCACTAGGACACTGGGAATTCTAGTCCCGCCTTAGGCATGAAAGCCTGACTCTTTGGGACAATCACCAGGAGACAGGGAGTTCTAGTCCCATTTTAGGCATGAAAGCCAGCTGGGTGACTTGGTGCCAGTTTCTCTTTCTCAGTCCAGCTCACCTCACACGGTTGTTGTGGGGAAAAGTAGGAGGAACTGGTGAGTCGAAGGTTTCTCAATACTAATCTCGGGTTTGGGACTGGCGATTGACCAAAAGGAGGAGTTAATGCACAGTGTATTTTTTTTTAAAAAAAGAAAAAAAGGCAATATTTCTCAATCTCAGCGGCTTTAATATGCGTGGATTTAAACTCCCAGGATTCCCCCAGCCAGCATCCTCTATATTTTCAGATAGAGAAACACAAAAGACAAAATCCTAAAAACAGATGTACCACAATTACACAGCAGGAGGGTCGAGACTAGATGGCCTCCAGGGCTCCTTCCCACCCTATCCTCCTGCGCTCCATGTTCCACTTCCCCAGTTCCACTCCCGAACCCATCATCCACCACTTTCCCACACTGCCATTCGGCTTCCTACGATGACTGGCGGCAGGGCACTTTTACCTTGTTGATACCTATGCCGGTGGTAATCCTTCGGCTCTCCAAGCCGGCATCCGGGGACGATCTCCAGAGGGTTCACGTCTTTGCGGGCGATCAGCCTCCAACCCATAATCTTCACTCTGGGATCTGTGGTTAGAACTACAGCTTGGCCAGCATGTGGCAAACCCTCCGATGGTTCTTTTGGAACGACGGCCCACACAGAGAGGTCAAGGCAGGGCGAGATGTCTAATTTCCTGCGGATTTTGTAGAGCTTCAGATGTTTTCGGAAGGAGTCCAGGAGACCCACATCGCATTCCAACAAGACTTGCTGTTCTTCTTGCTCGTTTTCATGGAGCCTGAAAACCCCAAAGAAAGGATTTGACCATCTTCATGGGGAAATCTAATTCTATTTCCTCCCTCTAGGGCGGGGGCTTCCAAACTTGGCGACTTTAAAACTGGTGGACTTCAATTCCCAGAATTCCTCAGTTAGCCAGGGAATTCTGGGAGCTGGAAGTCCCATCAGTCTTAAAGTTGCCAAATTTGGAGATCCCTGCTCTAAGCGTTAAGTTCCTCTTCCTGCACAGATAACGCTTCCTGCGCTAACACCTGTAGGAAGATAGCACCCACCTCTCTCCTAGAAAAATTAAATATTCTAGGAAATATTAAAAAGGCAGAATATTATATTTCCCTGGATGAGAAAAGGAGAAGCATGTTTTGAAGACAAAGCAGCCCCCTGCTCCCCCCTCCCTCTCTTTGTCAATGGGCCATTAAGGCCTGGGCCAGTCTATTCTACATAACACAGATCTACCTCCTTCAGGCAGAGCCATAATAGGAATTGCCCAAAGCACCTTCATTACATCATCACCCAGCAAGGCTCAACCAAGCTCGGGATTCAGGACAGACTAGAGTTGCCTCTGCATGGCCCCATGGGAGTCTGACAACCAATCAGCATACAAACTAATAATAATAATAATAATAATAATAATAATAATAATAATAATAATAATAATAATAATTTTATTTCTATACCGCCCTTCTCCCGAAGGACTCAGGGCGGTGTACAGCCAATTTAAAAACACAAGACACAACAATAATTAAAAATTAAAATAATTAAACAGATTTGGCCGATTTAAAACCCTAAAAATTAAAATACCCCAATTTAAAATTATTATATTGACAGCCCTGCCTGGCTGAAGTTCAAAGCCCAACAGAGGGCATAAAACCCAGCATCTCTGCCCTTTTTCTGCCCAGGATCTCAAGCCATGTTATCCTGCTCATCAATAAACCTTCTTTCCAAGCAACTTCCATGAATCCAGTCTCTTTTTCCCCACTTGGAACTGAATCCAGAAGGATATTTCTTCCAACACATCTTAGGCCGTTTCTTGCAGCACCATAGCCCAAATTGTGTTATGAAAAGCTACTGTGCTTGGGGGTTGCATAGTATTCTCTGATCTTGGGGCTTTGCTTGCAGACCTTTCATGACCCAGCTGGGGAACATCATTCAGTGCTAGGAGTGGGGTTGGTGGGCAAGAGGAGCAGGAGGAGGAGGAGGAGGTGGGATCCTTGGTACTCTCTGAGCTTGGTTGCTGTTTTACAGACCCTTTCATAACCCAATTAGGTAACATCATCAGTGTTAAAATGGAGTGGGCACCTAACTATGTCAACACTGAATGGCTTGCAGCAAAATAAAAAAGATAAAAAGATGATTCAAAACAACTAAAAAGCAAGAAAGTGAATTCATGAAAGTCTTTTTTTTTCCTTTTCATGGGCACTGAGGGTCATGTGGAATGGATTTTGTCATAGTTGCAATATGGGTTTCGTAGTACTGTTGCACTGGCTAACTCAAATGAGTTTCCTTGTATTTTCATTTGCCTTGAGAAATAAAAATACATTAAAATACAAGGAAAAACCCATTTTATTTATTGCAGTACTACAAAACCCATATTGCAAGTATTACAAAGCCCATTCTACGTGGCCCTCACCATCCGTCTTTCCCAGAGCTGGGAAACGAGCCCTTTTCGCCCGCGGAAGAGGGCAACTACAACTCCCATCGTTCCCTGCCGCCGATGGCGGCGGATGACGGGCGTCGCATTCCGGCCACGTCTCGCCCGGCTGAGAGCACCGTACGCACCTGTACGCGATGACGTCATAGAGGCACCTCCCCTGGACGTTGAGGGCGTGTGCGTAAAGCGCGCGCGGCGCGGCTCCGCCCACCTCTTCGAAAGGGGTGACGTCATTGGTGAGGAGTCCTTGGAGGAAAGAGAGCGTCTCGGGGCCTTGCAAGCGGATTAGCGCGCGGTGGCTCAACGGGAAGCAAACGGCGGTCGCTCTTACGTCGCCGCCGCCCGAGTGCAAATTTCTCGGGAGGCCCCGCCGCAGCGCCGCGATCGCCCTCACCAGCATGGCGGCCTGGCGGAGAGCGACCAAGAACCTGGAAAAGACCTCGGCGCCGCCATCTTGTGTATGGTCGAGGGTGGAGCGAAAGGGCGTGAGGCGGCTTTAGTCAAGTGCGCAAGCGCAGAGGCCTCTAGCTCTTCCTTCTTGGCCAACGGACGTAAAGGGGCGGGGCCGAGCTCCGAAAGTGGCTCATCATTGGCCGAGCGGTCCTTCCGGCCTCTGCGATCCACGTGCTGAATGCGGAAGCGACTTGGGGCCTTTATTCCAAAGACTTATTTAAGCGTATGGCAGTGTTTCTCAACCTTGGAAGCTTGAAGATGGGTGGACTTCAACTCCCAGAATCCCCCAGCCAGCGCTGCTGGCTGGGGGATTCTGGGAGTTGAAGTCCACCCATCTTCAAGCTACCAAGGTTGAGAAGCACTGGCGTATGGCATCATATAGGGACTAACTATATACATTATCATTTCACCTGGTTTAGTAAAACGTACCAAACTCAAATGTGAGAAATATCATGTTCAAATACCTATGTCATTGAAGCACAGCATCCATTTATGTTTTTAAAAAATCAGGTGATCTTTTCGAATACATGACAGTGAAAATGAAATGTCTATGGAGATTCTGAGCGGTCCCAAGTTATGGTTGTCCCAAACAAAAGGTAGAATTGTATAAGAGATGGAAGGGACTTTGGATGTCTTCTAGTCCAACTCCCTGCTTAGGCAGGAAACCCTACACCATTTTAGAAAAATGGCTGTCCAAAATCTTCTTAAAAACTTCCAGTATTAGAGAATTCACAACTTCTGGAGCCAAATTGTTCCACTGATAAATTCTTGTAACTCTCAGGAAATTTCTCCTTCGTTCTAGATTGCTTCTCCTTGATTACCGTGTTTCCCTGAAAATAAGACCCTTATATTTTTTTGAACTCTGAAATAAGCGCTTGGCCTTATTGCCATGTGCTCAAAAGCCCGATTGGGCTTATTATTAGGGGATGTCTTATTTTGGGGGAAACAGGGTAGTTTCAATCCATTGTTCCTTGTTCTACCCTCAGGTGCTTTGGAGAATAGTTTGACTCCCTCTTTGTGGCAGCCCTGGTGGTTTTTCGATAGGCAACTGGACTTTTGTTTTCCCTTGAAGACGTTTCACTTCTCATCCAAGAATCTTCTTCAGTTCTGAATGGATGGTGTACGTGTGTGTGAAAGGATTAGTTCTAACAGCATCTTTCCATCCCCTCCATCATCCAATCAGAACTGATGAAGCTCCTTGGGTGGGAAGTGAAACGTCTTCAAGAGGAAAAAAAGTTCAGTTGCCTTTTGGAAAGCATCTTTGAGACAACGCAACCTGGATGGCTGAGAATCTACAACTAGTCCTCAACTTACAACAGTTCATTTAATGACCATTTGAAGTTACAACAGTACTGAAGAAAGTGACTTATGACTGTTTTTCACACTTATGACCATTGCAGCATCCCCATGGTCACGCGGATCAAAATTCAGACAGCTTGGCAACTGGTTCATATTTATGATGGTTTCTCTGTCGCAAGGTCATGTGATCCCAATTTTGTGACCTGACAAGCAAAGCCAATCGGGAAGCCCAATTAACTTAACAACCGTTACTAACTTAACAACTGCAGTGATTCACTTAAGAACTGTTGGGTCAGTTCTTAAAGCTCAGAAATTGAAGTGAAACTCACAACAAATGTCTCACTTAGCAACATAAATTTTGGGCTCAGTTGTGGTCGTAAGGACTATCTGTACACAGACAATTTGTCTTTCCTTACAGTGCTTTGTGCAGAATTCAGACAGGTCCCAAAGATGCTTTTTTCCAAGAGGCAAGTGGACTTTCTGGCTTTTTTTCGAAGACGTTTCGCTTCTTACCCACGGAAGCTTCCTCAGCTCTGACTGGATGGTGGGGGGATGCAAGGAAGCTGTGAGAATTAATCCTATGCATTTTTTTTCCTTCTACAGCAGGGCTGGGCAACCTTGGCAACTTTAAGAATTGTGCAGTTCATATCCCAGGATTTCCCAGCCAAGTTGCTAAGGTTGAAACTGAATTTCCATTAACAGGAAAACTCAAACCCAGCAAGGTGGGGTTTTTTTTGGCACCAGAGATATTTTAAATTTTTGTTCAGAGCGTCTTTATCTTGGCCAAGCTTGCTTTTCGGCAATTGCTCTGATAAAATGAACAGTGACTGCTCAAAGTCACAACAGCACTCCAAAATGATTTATGGCCGACACTGAGTGATGACCATTGCACCATCCCCACAGTCATGTGATCAAAATCTAGGTACTTGGCAACCAGCATTATTTACAATGGTTGTAGTGTCTCAGGATCATAGGATCTCCATTTGCAACTTTCCGAGCTGGCTTCCAACAAGCAAAGTTAATGGAGGGACCCTGATTTACTTAAACACCACATGAGTCACTTAATAACTATGGGGATTCGCTTATCAACAAAGCTGCAAAAGGTTGTAAAATGGCCGTGACCCTTTGCGTGCTTAGCAATGGAAAGTCTGATCCCAACTGTGGTCATAAGTTGAGGACTACCTGTAGAGTGAATGGGGGTGTCCACTCTGATTCCAGAGTTGCATATCAGTAGCACTTACACTTATATACTGTTCCATAGTGCTTTATTATGCATTATGAAGTGGTTTACAGCATATTGTACCTAACAATCTGGATCCTCATTTTACTGAGGATTGGAAGGATAGAAGTCAGAATCAACCTTGAGCTGGTCAGGATCAAACTGCTTGCAGTCAGCAGGGTTAGCCTGCAATGCTGCATTCTAACCATTGCACCACCATGGCTCACCCATCCATCCGTCTGTGTCTGTCTATCCCATCCATCCATCCATCCATCCATCTCTCTCTCTCTCTCTCTAATCATCTACCTACCTATCCATCCAATCCACCATCTAACTATTTTTTTTTTTAAATTTGATTTATATGCCGCCCTTCTCCGGAGACTCAGGGCGGCTTACAATGCGTTAAGCAATAGCCTTCATACTTTTGTATATTTATACAAAGTCAGCTTATTGCCCCCACAAACTGGGTCCTCATTTAACCTACCTTAGAAAGGATGGAAGGCTGAGTCAACCTTGAGCCTGGTAAGATTCGAACCTGCAGAAATTGCAGGCAGCTGTGTTAATTACAGGGTGCATTAACCACTGTACTACCAAGGCTCCTAACTAACTCTTTTATATCTTAGCAGTTGTGGCTATTCAAGAATGAAATGAAAATCTTGTTACTTTCCATTTTTATTCTTATTTCTGTTGAAATTGCTAGTTATTTCTTTTGGGGCAGCATGAAAAAAATTACTGAGACACTCAAGATGCAGTAAATCAACAAAGTTTTGGAAACCTGATTCTATGCAACACTTAGTAACACCTTTCCCCTAAATAAATGCACCACCACATCTGGAATATGATGAAACAAAAGGAACATTTTGTTCCATTTTTATTAGTGCTGAACACTGAAACATCCAAAAGTGTTTACTGTTTGTAAGTAATTATTCCATGTACAACTTGTAAATAGCTTTTACAATGAAACATATTAGGGATCGACAACATACTTTCTGGCTGCGTTCGCACAAAAGATTTAATATGACAAATTCATCCATTTTTCTCAGCTCAAGATAATAATTCTTAGAATTTTTAATCTCACCAGGTGGATTTCCACACTTCAAAACTAGGAGAATTCCTCTTAAGTTCATGTTGGCAAATTTAAGCAGGTGTCAACACAGCCACTTTCTATAACTGTTTAAATATGTCGTGCGAACGCAGCCAAAATGGGTTTTTTACACAACTGGCAAATGAGGAAAATGTACAAGAAAAAAGACTTAAGAAAAATAATAAAAGAGGTCAAAACTCTGTTAACAGCATAGATTTGTTATGGCTATTTAGTTAATTTCAAGTATTTCCCAGCGGAATGGAACGCGAACGGCAGTGTGTATGTAGGCTTTGGTTGTGCGGTTGTCAAAAGAGAAGAGTGGTAAGTGTTTTCTCTGCCAAAGGATGGAGGAAAGATGCTGGTATCTCAAAACCACCACATCCAGATTAAAATCCTTACAGTCTGGGGAGCACAACTGCTGACTGGAACAGTTAACTGTTAAAAAAGCTCTCTCTCTCTTTTTTTTTTTTGCATTATAGATTAATCTTTTGGTAATTTCCTTTTTTTTTTAATACTGCAGGTATATAAGAAGAGTCTTAAAAACAACGTTGGTTCTGTCTTCTGACATATGATGTTTTCCCATGCATTGGGTATAAAACTCTTTTTTAACAGCTAAAGATTCAGGATAACAGAACACAGGAATTGAATTATTTGGTGTGTATTATTATATTATTATCCAATTTATTTGCTGCCCATCTCACGGTTCAACGTGACTCTGGACGTATTGATCTATACACGGCCAAAAATTACATATTTTTTTTACCTTGCCATCCCAATCTAAACAAACACAATGCTGATTTGTACACACTTCCTTAAACAAAAGGATCCTGGTTTTTTAAAAAAATATTTTTGAACTAATTATTCACTTAATTCCACCAACATGGCCTTTTCTTCAAGACTTTTTGTGAAGGACATCATCAGATAATCAATGAAGAAAAAGAAAGGAGCTAAGTTAAGAAGACAGCATTGCCTTCACTATAAATTGTGTCATTTTTTAAAAAATACCGTCACTACGTTGATCTCCCAGTGGTCTCTTTTCAATCCTACAATCCTGATCAGCCCGGCAAATTTAATTGTAGAATTGGGGTTTTGGCCCCTCACAAAATGGACCCGTGAACCACCTATTTTAAACAGTTCTGTTTTTTGTCCATAAACATAGGCTTGTTTTGAATTATGATTTTAATCCAGGACCAATTTAGGCAAAGCTGAATTATTTTTTTTGAAAACAAGACCTCCCATCAGATGCTTGTTTCTCAAACCTGACATCAAAAACAGTGTTTCCAAAATAATTTTAAAGATAATTCTCCACTGCTAAATCTTCATTTTGGGATGAGTAAGGGTGAAAGAGATCTCTTTCTGTCCATCGCAGTGTTGTAAACATAGATTTTTCTTCGTTCCATTGGAAGAAAGTATTTTTCCTTCAAAAATTAATTCTCATTTGTCTGAACCTTCTTATTCTCCCTTGAAGTGAGCTTTAGATAGATTCGTAACAACAAACCAGATTTATCTTCTTAAAGCCACTTAGCTTCTTATCGTACCGGAGATGTTCAATAGATCTCACGATGCAAGTTGATGGTCTACAAGTTAGTGGAATCTTCTGGAAATTACCAAATGGGGTTCAGGACTGATACTTCATGTTATGTACATGAAACACATGAAACCGTGGACTCCATAAAGACATCTTGAAGACTCCCCTCTGCAACTGATCGATGCTTGCAACCATTTTCCATTCCTGGTGAAGGTCAACGACACCAATCTGGAGGGCTAATTCTGTACAATATACAAATTCATGGAATGAAAATGGAGACCTGTGCTTTGGCAGTGGATAAAAGTAACGTTAAGGCTCTTTCCCCCCAACATGGAATAATAGGGTTGGAAAGGACTGTTGTGGTCTTTTAATCCAACCTCCTGCCTAGGCCTCAAGGTCCATAATTCCCAGTTGACATAAACTTAACGCTTCTGGAGGACTTCAATGCAGAAGGGCTTTATTGGCCTTAGAGATGTTAGGAGCAGGTAGGTTTATGGAGATTGAATAAACAGTATTACCAGTAAGTCTCTCTTGGGTGATTTCAAGAGCTAAGCAGGATCAGACTTCGTTATGGAGGACTTAAAATGGAAGCTGTAAAACCCCTCAGGTGGCTAGACAAGGAGACACAAAACATTCTGGAAGAAAACAGTAGCAAACAGTATCTGAATTATACTCAAGAAATCTATTTCCAGATCAGTATGTTTCTCAATCTTGACAGCTTGAAGAGGTGTGGACTTCAACTCCCAGAATTCCCCAGCCAGGGTCAGGAATTCTGGGAGTTGACGTCCGCAAGCCTTCACATTGCTAAGGTTCAGAAATACTGGCCTAACATGAACCCACTTTGTAGGGAAAGTGTAAGAACTCTACCCTTACACACATTTGAATTAAGGAGGTATCTGAATTGCTTGCGCATTATCTTCTTGCACTCTTTCCACGACACCTTCCTTATTCTTTCCATCACTTGTTTCTGAAGCTCAGCAACGTTTAACACACATGGACTTCCAAGTTCTAGAATTCTCCAGCCACTATGAGTGGACTTCAACGCCCAGAATTCTCCAGCTGCAGAAATTCCAGGTATTGAAGTCCACGCATCTTCAAGCTAACAAGTTTGAGGAATACTACTCTACATGCCCGCATGAAGTCATCAAGAGGAAATCTTGATTTCATTTAGACTTCTCGGTTATTACGAGTCATAATATTTATGTCAGCCACAGAGGAGAACCTGCCCAGGATATCTGGCTAGAAGACTAGACTAATGGAATATTGGTCTGAAGGATCCCAGCTCTTCTTAGGCTATATATGACATTTGTAAAGTCATACGGAAGAATGAAATAGGCAGGTATTTAGAGAAGCACCATATCTCCATACAACATCTCCAAGCTTCTGAATAGATGTAATGTTTCACTACCACCAGCATCTTGGGGGTTCATTTTCTCCTCAGCGTAATGCGAGGACATCTGATTCACTGTCTTGTCCAAATCAAGCCCTGGTCATCTTATTTTAGCACTAATCTCTCTCCACAAAGGTTCAGTGAAGATGTTTTCTATTGTTCTCTTGCTGGCTGGGGAATTCTGGGAGTTGAACTCCACCATCTTCAAGCAGCCAAGGTTGAAAAAAAACTGCTTTTCAGTGACTAAATTCATTTTCCTCACTCTGCAACCTTTGACAGGGCACAATCCTTCATGAAACATCCTTCGTATCTCCTGGAACTCATTTCTCAAGGTAGTTGCAGAGAAGGAAAAATAAAATAAAAATAAAATGCCATCCATCCCCAAATGCACAGTGTAGCTGACCCAGAAACTGGCTTCAGATCTCCCTTCTCTCGTACAGCTCCACTTTCTTGGAGGCTCTAAGAAAGGCTCCATTTTCTTGGAGAAGACCAAATTTGCTTTCCAGAAACCATTTTGCAGTGAACCATACTGCCAAAGTCGCAGGTTAGTGTATCTCTAGTGATGTTTACATAATTTTTCCATTTTAAAACCCTATCCTTTGCTGGATACAGCCCGCGATTCAGAACTACAACATTTTGGGAACATCTCCAGATGTTGCCATTCCTCCAAGGACCTGGAAATGAATTCAGTTTGGGATTATTTGACCCTCAAAAGAAATCTTCCATCCACCAAGGAACAGACAACATGGTTCAGCCCCACAATTGCTTAGCATGGGAGGAAAACCCCCAACAGAAGAGGTCTACGGCAGGCCACCATCCACGCGTGGTGGTTTTTTTTCATGAACAACGGACGTTCCCGTCTTACCACAATCAGAGGGCAGGAGAGACAGAAAAGTGGTAAAAAGATTTAAAAACCCTCCAAGGCACCCTTCTCCAGCCCACGTCTGCCCTAACCTCAAAAGAAATTACTCATAAACTAGATTATTTGGCAGGCACCAAGTTAGGAGAACCCATCCTGTCTGGGTAGGAAGCAAAAGTCAAAATAAAATGAGAAATGAGTTGGTTCGTTAATTTTTTAAAAAGGCAGCTTGTCAGAAGGAAGAAATGGAAGAGTCGGACAAGCAAGGAGGATAAGAAACAAAGGATAACGCGATAAATGCTACCTGTTTCAAAAGGGGGATTATACCTGAGATTCCCCAACCGTCAAGGCAGGTTGAGAAATTGGGCTTTGGGGGCCAAAGTTTTATCGACAGGAATTTAATTCTGTTTCTTCTGGTCTCTGGAGCCTCGAGTCAAAGGATCCATCTTGGCCATCAGCACCTGGTTTGAATCTTCCCTGGAAGAACAACGCTAAACCTCAAAGATGGATCTGTCTCGCGCGGACTTCTAGCGCAAATATTCTGCTTTTACCCAGAAAATGAAAGATGGGATCAACCAAGCAAGGGATTAAGAAAAGGCCTCTGGTGGACTACCAGTTGGTGTCTCACTTTAGCCTTGTTCTCATATGCAAAGAAGAGACCCACACCACCTCCTGATGCAAAGGACCCTTTGACCTGTTCCTCCTTCCTAAATCCATACGGAGTTTTTCCCATCTTTGCCGTTGACGCTACCCTTCTCTGAACTGGTTTTTGGCTTGGCCCCATGTTTCTCCTGCGCAATGTTGGCCCGGTTCTGCTCTGTCATGGATCCACTGGAGCCCGGGCTGCTGGTTCTGGAGGGCTGGCTGTGCCCCTGAGTGCTGTTGTAGCTCTGGAACGCGATGTCCAGCTGCTCCTGAGCCACCCGTAAGTGTTTATGGAGGGTCGACAAATCGGGAGGGATGTTATCATCGGGGCTGGTGCACTGCTGCTCCTGGACTACGTTGGCTAGGTTCTGCTCGTGGGCCATCAGACTGTTGGGGATCTTGGCCGGTTTGTCCGACTTGACCACCAAGTTGTACTCGGGTGGGCAGGAGATGTTCTTGGGGTAGGCGGCGTAATTGTACGGCGGCTGTCGGAAGCTGTGGATTTTCCGCTCACGAATGGCGTCCCGGATGGTACCGATGCCCAGATGGCACATCTCCGCCAAGTTGAGCAACAGACAAAGGCAGCTGACTACGTACATCACCAGAAGGAAGATGGTCTTCTCCGTGGGCCTGGACACAAAGCAGTCGACGTTGTGGGGACAGGGGTCACGGGTGCAAAGATAGTAGGGCCTCACCTCGAAACCGTAGAGCATGTATTGACCTATGAGGAAACAGACTTCCAAGGAGGCCCTGGTGAGAAGCTGGAAGACATAGATCTTCATCAGCCCTTCTTCTTGGATATGTCTCCGTCCATCATGTTTCTGCCCCTTCTTCTTCTCCTCTTCCTTGGTCTTCTCCTTCTCTTCGTTCTCCGCCATCTCCTCAGAGATCATAGGTTCTTCTTCGGCGCCCAATGAGTCCTCCAAATGGTGGGACGCCTGCCAGTTGAGGACGAACTGCTTCTTCTTCTTTTTGAAGCTCCGAAATCTCTTCTTCTCCTCCTCCGAAGATCTGGCGATCCGGTGGATGGCGTAACCCAAGTAGATGACGGACGGGGTGGAGATCATGATGATCTGGAAGACCCAGAAGCGGACGTGAGAAAGCGGGGCGAAGGCATCGTAGCAGACGTTGTCGCAGCCCGGCTGTTTGGTGTTACAGGTGAACTTGCTTTGCTCGTCCGAGTAGATGGACTCGCCACCCACGGCCGTCAGGACTATGCGGAAGACGATGAGAACAGTCAACCAGATCTTCCCCACAAAAGTGGAGTGGTTGTGAATTTCTTCCAGCAGGCGGGTGAGGAAACTCCAGCTCATGTTGGTCATAGGGGCTGATCATTTACGGCCTGTAAGATAAAAGCAGAGAGATGGGAATATACGAATTTGTTCCTTCCTTCCTTCATTGAATCATTCATTCATTCGTTCGTTCGTTCGTTCGTTGAATCATTCATTCATTCTGTGCAGTCCTTGGTGGTCTCTGAGTTAGTTGTTTTGTTGAAGACATTTCATGACCCAACTAGGTAACATTATCAGTGTTAAAAGGGAGGGGCGTTTGCAGGGAGGAAGAGGAGGAATGTGGGGTGTTGGTGCTCCCTGAGTTTGACGGTGTTCTTGCAGACATTTCATGACCCAACTAGGTAACATCCTCAGTGCTAGAAGAGAGTGGGATTTGCTCTATTTATATACAATGTAAACTTCCCCTCTCCCCACCTTTCCCTTCCTCTCCTCCCCTCCCTTCCTTCTTTTTCACTCTACTCCTTCCCTTTCTTCTTTTTCTTCCCCGTCCCCCTCTGTGCAAAATCCTTCAGCCCCATACAGTGTGCCCCAAATATATCCACCTGGGAGGACTACTTTAATCACAGTCCGGTGCCAGGTTAAAGTTAATTACAACTCAATGCTTTGCTGTGATCAATGGCTTTTTTGCAGGATCCAATCTGGGTCGGTCACTAGGACCAGAAGTTTTATCATACCGAGCTTTCAGCCCATCCTGAGGGAACTTCTCTCACCTTTGGGTTATCGTATGAGTAATATTTATGTGGTGCCTGGTTATGTGTGGCCTTTCAGTTGCTGATTGGGGGGGTTGATGGCCAGTTATTAAGTCATTGGCTGTTATTTCCTTGGACTACCAAGTCCACAGCTGCTCAAAAAAAAAGGACATACATTCGTTTTCACATCTACTAAGATTGTTGGCTGAGCAGGTACAAAAACAGCCAGGGAAATGATTGAAGCCTGGGAAACAGGCGACTTGACTGACAACAGGAATGCTGATTTGCCACCAGCTTATCAGGTACTTAGGAGCCGAGGGCTTGGCAGCAAAAGAAAACAATAGTCAAGGACTTAACAGCCGGCCATCAACACCCCAGTCAACAACTAAAAAGCCACACAGAACCAGACACTACATAAAGCACACCTACTGCTAGAGAGAAGTTTCCTCAGGATGGTCTCCATCATGAGTCTGAAAGCTCTGAAGATTAAATCTCTGGTCCCGGTGACTGACCCAGATTGGATCCTGCAACATTATCCTGGGACACATGTTCGCCTTCAACAGCTTTTTTGTTTTTAGCGCATCCTAATTATGCCGACAGGTGGCAACATTTCACCAGTTGTGTGTGACCTTGGAAAGCTAAGCAGAATGGGACCTGGTGGGAGTTTGGATGGGAGACCAGCAGGTTGATGAACAGTGAAGGGGAAGGTTGAAGAAAACATCCCGAATCTTATGTACCTCCATGGAGTCAGTGGAGGGCCTGAGATGTGCTGTATGGTTCACCACCGGGGTAATTCAGATACTCAGTACAAGCATCCCTCAACTTACAGTCATTCATTTAGCAACTATTCAAAGTTATAACAGCCCTGAAAAGGGGAGCTACAAACGGAACTCGAGCTTATGTCCATCAGACCGCATCCCCAAGGTCACGTGATCAAAATTCGGACACTTGGCAACCGATATGTATGTATGACAGTTGTGGTGCCTTCAGCTCACATGATCACCATTTGCGAATTTCTCAGCAGCTTTCCGGCGAGCAAAGTCAATGGGGGCATCTGGATTTGCTTAACGACCATGCGAATCACTTAACAACCGTGGCATGAAGGTCGTGAAATTGGGCACGACTCACTTAACAACTAACTGCCTTTCTTGACAACCGAAATTCTGCTCCCAATTACGGTCATAAGCTGTAGTATTTACCCTACCTGTAACACTAAATGATACAATAACACCCATCGTTCATTTATACATTGCTTCTCATAATTATAATAATGAAAAGAAATAGAAAGCAGCTTGCAACAACAATGCAAACAGCGTGTCAAAAAGACGCACACTTCAACACAATGCCTGCTAAACTAAGCAGGCGAATGGACGGAGAGTCCAACGAGCGGGCATCGCCACCAGATGGATTCGTAACTGGCTGACCAACTGCACTCAACGTATAGTCCTCAATGGAACTGCATCTACATGGAGGGAAGTTATGCAATGGGGAACCCCAGGGCTCTGTTTTAGGCCCAGTGCTCTCCAACATCTTCATCAATGACTTGGACGAGGGGATAGATGGGGAACTCATCAAATTTGCAGATGACACCAAGCTGGAAGTAAGAGCCAACCTATCCAGAAGACAGGCTCAAGATACAGAAGGATCTTGACAGACTTGAACATTGGGCCCTATCTAACAAAATGAAAACTCAATGGTGAAAAAAGGAAGGTTCTACATTTAGGCAAGAAAAACCAAATGCACAGGTATAGCACAGGTGGTGCCTAGCTCAAAAGCACTAACTGCAAGAGGGGAAGTTTTCGTGGACAATCGTTTAAAGATGAGCCAGCTGTGTGCTGCAGCAGCCAAAAAAGCCAATGCAATCTTAAACTACATTAACAGGGAGATAGAATCAAGACCACGTGAAGTGTTAATTCCACTTTATAAGGCCTTAGTAAGACCACACTTGGAATACGGGATCCAGATATAAAAAAGATGTTGAGATCTTTTCTAGAAAGAGAAAGAGAAGAGCAAGAAAATGCAAAGAAGTTTTCCCTCCCTTCTGTCTTTCTCCTTCCTTATTTATAGAATCATAGGGCTCTTTTTTTAAAAAAAAAAAAATTAGTTCATTGCTCTAGAATTTTTTAATGGACGCTGGGACTCTTCCATTTGGAAATATCCAGAAACTGAGCTAAGCAAAGATATTGGATGATAGAAAGCAAAGGAAGCAAGAATCGTGCTAGAAAATAAGGTATTTCCAAGGCATGCATTTCCTCATCCAACTTTGTTCAAGCAGCTTCATCCTGGATGAAGAGAGGATCTCAGAAGAGTCTTTTAAGGATTTCACATTAGCAAAAAGAAAAATATTGCAATACTCTGAAAGCTGTGCTTTCGGAGTACTGTTTTTGACAGACTGAATGCAATTGCAATTCACCAACTGTTGTTAAGTTGGTGAATGGCAGTTTTTTAAGCCACAAGACTTTGCTTTCTTTGAGTGGGGGGGAATTATGTTGAACCCACCAATTCCATGATACCCCTGTGCTCTGTGAAAGGTGAGCTTCAGAATCTAAGGCAATTATAAGAACTGCAGAACAGTTTTTAAAATATATATATATATATATAAATTAATACAAACCGGGTACTCACAGAGAAATGATGCTTCAGCAGATGTTTCTTCAAGAAGAGAAACCTGCATGGAAAATGTGCTTCCCCATCAAAAAATAAAAAAACACACAATGCTTTGCAAAAAACCGAATCCTCTGCCAGTTTGGAAGGCAAACTTTCAGGCAAACTTTTAAACGCATCCTGTTCAACTCCGCCTTTCTGACAGCAAGGCAGCCCTTCTCCCCCTCCTCACTTTTCTGCAAACAGCTAAAGGCATCAATCCAGAACAGCCTCCAAATCACAGCATTTCCAAGAGGGATTTGCTCAATGTGTCAATCAAAAGAGAGGAGGGGGGAGGGAGGGAGAAAAGGGAGGTGGCTGGCTTTAAGACTTAATTCATGAATTGGTTTGGCTGAAAATGGGAAAGAGAAGGGGGGGGAGGAAAGGGGGAAGGAAAGGAAGGAGAAAGAAAAAGATGAAAGGAAAAAGAAAAGGAAAAAGAAAGAAAAGAAAAATGAACAACTGAGGAAGGAAAGAAAAAAAGGAAAAAAGGAAAGAAAGAAGAAAAAAGATGAACAAGACTTAGGGAAGAAAGAAAAGAAAGAAAGAGAAAGAAAGAAAGAAAAGAAAAAGAAAGAAAGAAAAAGAATCCAAACTCCCTTTCTTAAACCCTCCTTAAAATCCCTCTGCTTAACTTTCTGCTTTTTACTTCCCTTCCACTAAGCTCAAAAATTAAGCCTGCCAGTCTGGGCCCTGGTAACGGATTTGAAGGACGGAAGGCATGACTAATGAGAACCATATGGGGAGCACGTGTCCAGGCAAAGCTGTGAGTGAAAACCTTTTGGGGGAAAAGGAAACACTGAAAAACCAGACAGAGATTTGAACAAAGCCAAAACTTTGGTCCGGAGGAAACCCCACCGTGCACCTGGTGATGGATGTACCTGGTGTTCAGCAGATCAAGAAAAAAAAAAAAAAAGAAAAAAGAAAAGAAAAAAGACTTGAAACTGACCGGAGCAGGATGTCTGGAATTCTGCATGGTAACAAAGACACACACACATCTATCTGTCCTTTTGCAAACAAAAGACAAAGGGTTTCCTTCAAGATTTGGCTCTGCTTCTTTTGTAATGGATTTAGAAGTTGCATTTTTTGGGTGGCTGGACTGCCGAGGGGGTGGGGGGGGGGAAACTCCTTCGGGAACAGGGGAGGCCTGCCAAATGATAAGGGGCGATTTGGGACCCTGCATCGTTTGTAAAAAAAAAAAAAAAAAATGGGAAAAAAGATTTTGGAAGCCACGCCAGCGAGCGCAGCCGCTTTGCTGGAATTGAGGAATTACGGTGTTATAAAAAGGGAGTTTACTCAAGCCACGATTCAGCTGGAGGAGGAGGCTCATTAAAGCAGCTGCCACCTCTTTTTCCTGGCACCCAGTAAGTCTTATCTGACAGCGAGAACAATTAATCAATGGAAGGACTTCCCTCCAGAAATTGTGGGTGCTCCATCCCTGGAGGTTTTTAAGAAGTGACCGGACAGCCCACCTGTATGAAATGGTATAGGGTCTCCCCTGCTTGAGCAGGGGGTTGGACTAGATGACCTCCAAGGTCCCTTCCAGCTCCAGGATTCTATGATTCAACCAACCTCTTAGTTGTGCTTTCCTCCCTCCGTAGCTGGTACCAGATTATCAACAAATCCTGTAGGTGACTTTGTTGCATGTCCCTGGGTGACTTTGGGCCAATCACCAGGAGACTGGGAGTTCTAGTCCCGCCTTAGGCATGAAATCCAGCTAGGTGACTTTGGGCCAATCACCAGGAGACTGGGAGTTCTAGTCCCGCCTTAGGCATGAAATCCAGCTAGGTGACTTTGGGCCAATCACCAGGAGACTGGGAGTTCTAGTCCCGCCTTAGGCATGAAATCCAGCTAGGTGACTTTGGGCCAATCACCAGGAGACTGGGAGTTCTAGTCCCGCCTTAGGCATGAAATCCAGCTAGGTGACTTTGGGCCAATCACCAGGAGACTGGGAATTCTAGTCCCGCCTTAGGCATGAAATCCAGCTAGGTGACTCTGGGTCAATCACCAGGAGACTGGGAGTTCTAGTCCCAGCTTAGGAACAAAACGCAACTGGATGACTTTGGGCCAGTCCCTCTCTCTCTCTCAATCTTGTAGAATTGTTGCTGTGCGTAAAATAGCCAGGAAAAAAAAAAAGAGTACAGGTAGTCCTCAACTTAATGACCGCAAATGAGCCCAAAATTTATGTTGTTAAGCAAGAAACTTGTTAAGTGAGCCTTGCCCCATTTTACGATTTTTCTCGCCACGTTGGTTAAGTGAATCACTGCAGTTGTTAAATGAGTAACACGGTTGTTAACTGAATCTGGTTTTCCCCATTGACTTCGCTTATTAGAAGGTCACAAAAGGGGATCATGTGACCCCAGGCCACTGCAGCCGTCATAAATGTGAACCAGTTGTCGAGCGTCAAATGTAAGTCATGTGACCATGGGGATGCTGTAAGTATGAAAAATGGTAACTCTTTTCAGTGCCGTTGCAACTTCGAACGGTCACTAAGCAAATTGCTGTAAGTCGAGGACTACCTGTAATTGGCCACCTCCAGTTATTTATGAAAAAAATGATAAAGGGACAAGGAATAAATGAAATAAAAATAAATAAGTCAGAGAAACTATATGGGTTGGCAAGATGCCAGGCACCAAATTAGGCCAACCTGCAATTGAAGACTAATTTGTGGTTACAAATAGTCCTCAACTTACGACCATTTGTTTAGTAACTGTTTGAAGTTACAACAGCATTGAAAAAAGTGACTTATGACCATTTTTCACACTTAATGACTGTTACAGCATTTCCAAAGCCACGTGGATCAAAATTCAGAAGCTTGGCAACTGACCCATATTTATGACGGTCGCGGTGTCCTGAGATCACGCCATTCCCTTATTGTGACCTTCCGATAAGCAATCAACGGGGAAGACAGATTCACTTAACAACTGTGTGGCTAACTCAACTACAGTGATTCACTTAACAACGGTAGCAAGAAAGGACATAAAATGGAGCGAAACTCACTTAACAACCATCTCACTTAGCAATGGAAATTTGGGTCACAACTGTGGTCATAATTTGAGGACTATCTCTAATTCAAGATATGGGATGTCGGGTTCACTTAATGACCACATATTTCACTTAACAACTGCAGTAAAATCAGGCGTGAAACACTTAACAATCATCCTGCTTAGCAACCTAAATTCTGGCCCCAGTTGTGCTGGTGAGGACTAACTAGGTTTTCTAAAAAATAATAATTTAAAAAATATTTTCAAAAATGTGCCCTTTGGAATCGAACCGTAAAATCATTTTCAGAGTTTGCCTTGGATTCCACAGGACTTAAAAAGTCTAAAACTTCTAGTCTTAAAAGATGATTGGCTGGATTTCAGGTTGAAAAATTAAGAGCCGGTACAATTAGTCCTCAACTTATGACCACCACGGAGCTCAAAATTTCTGTTGTTAAGTGAGACATTTGTTAAGTGAGTTTTGCCCCATTTTACGACCTTCCTTGCCACAGTTGTTAAGTGAATCTGGCTTCTTCTATAACTTTGCCTGTCAGAAGGGCGCAAAATGTGACCAGGGACACTGCAACCGTCATAAAATTGGGACAGTTGCCAAGCGTCTGAATTTTGATCACATGATCATGGGAATGTTGAAACGGTTGTACGCGTGAAAAATGGTCCTGAGTCTCTTTTTCTCAGTGCCATTATAACATAGTCACTAAACGAACCGTTGTAAGTTGAGGACTACCTGTGAGGTCAGATGTGGGAGGCAGCATAAGCTCCGAATTCGGACAAGCAAAGCCAGAAGAGATAAATAGACCGAAGGGAGGAAATCGGGAACAAGGAGAGGAACTGTATAAAATCAGAATAAACAAAGGAAGGACAGAGATAAAAGCAGGAAAAAGACACTGCAGGAGGCTGGCTGGAGTAGACAATCTGCCAAAGAATTAATTGCAAAGTTATTTTTTCTTTTTCTTTTTCAGCAGTTGCAACCATTGTACGTGGGGAGATAAGCTTCTCAGACTCCGCACAGGAGATGCTTTTACCAAGCAGTGCTGATAGCCCTGTTACATTCCATTACACCGAATCCTCGACTTACAACAATTCGTTTAGTGACGGGCTGAAGTTGCAAAGGGCCCTAGAAACAGTGGAGTTTTTACTGGCGTAAGCTGGGATGAACAAAGGAGAGAAGGCAAGGAAGGATGGATGGAAAAGTGGAAGGGAGAGAGAGAAGGAGAAAGGAAGGAATGAAAGGGGGAGGGAGGAAAAGGACGAGGGTGAAGGGAGGGGAAGGGAAAAAGAGAAGGAAAGGAGGAAGAGGAAGGTTGCCTGAAGACTGGATCACTTCAACTGGATTAAATTTTAAGGAAGAGGAAAGATAGATGAAAGGAAGGAAAAAGAGGGAGACAGAGAAGAAAGAAAGCAAAAGAAAAAAACAGAGAAAGAAGAACGAGAGAGAAAAGAAAGGAAGAAAAAAAAAGAAAAAGAGGAAGGAAGGAAAAAGAAAGGAAAGAGATAGATCAAAGGAAGGAAAGGGAGAGACAGAAGGAAGAAGGGAAGGAAGAAAAAAGAAAGGAAGGAAGGAGAGAGAAAAAGGTAGGAAGAAAAGAAGGAAGGAAAGAAAGAGAAAGAAAAAGAAAGGAAGGAAGGGAAAGAAACAAAACCAAAGGAAGGAAAGAGAAAGAGTACAAAGGAAAGGAAAGAAGAAAGAAAGAAAAGAGAAAAAAGGAAGGGGAGGAAGGAGAGAAAGAGAGGAAGGAAGGAAGAAAGAAGAAAGAAAAAGAAAGAAAGATCAAAGGAAAGAAAGGGAAAGACAGAGAGAAGAAAGAAAAGAAGAGTGGAAGGAAAAAAAAGAAGGAAGGAAGGAAGGAAAAAAAGAAAGAAGGAAGAAAAATTTATTTCTCCTGGAGAAACTGGTCTTAAATGATCGACCTACCCAGTATGCAACTGGTTGGACTGGGAGAGAATGTAAGGAACTCGAGAGCTCTCCACGATGCAGAATAGGTCTGACTCGGTTTCCCTCTTGGTGCTTCTCTATCCGACGTCTGTAAGCCGGAGAAACTGGATCAGATCCGTTTTTCTGACTCGGCGGGGGTCCAAGGGATAGTTCTGCACACCAAAACAGCAGTGTATCTTTCTGACAGATAGTCCTCGACTTATAACCATTCGTCTAAGGTACGACGGCGTTGAAAAAAGTGACAAGGCCGGGGATCTCACTTACGACTGTCCCACATCCCTACAGTCACATGACTGCAACTCGGGCACTTGGCAACTGTCATGCACTTACGACGATCGCAGCATCCCAGGGTCACATGATCCTCTGCAACCTTCCTGGGCGGCTCCCGACAAGCAATCAATGACGGGAAGCCGGATTCACTTAACGACCATGTGGTTCTCTTCCGAACTGCCATGATTCACTTAACAACAGTGGCAGAACAGCTTGTAAAATCAGGTGGAACTCACTTAACTGCCTCGCTTCGTGACGCAATGGCCTCCGCTATGGTCGTAAGTCAAGGACTCCCCGTATTTCTCAACGACAGGCATTTTTCAGAGTTACTGCCTCTGAATTTGGAAGTTCCTCTAAACACCATTCCTCCTTTTAGACACCCAAGTAATACAGCTGGTCCTCAACTTACCACCATTCGTTTATAATGACTTACAGCGGCACTCAGAAAAGTGGCTTATGGCTGTTTTCCCGCACAGTCATGTGATTGAACTTCAGACACTTGGCAAGGCAAGTGGCTCGTATTTATGGTCGCTGAAGGGTGTCACGTCCCAATGGGAAGGTTTGCAACCTCCCGACAAGGGAAGTCAATGGGGAAGGCCAGATTCACTTAACGACCGTCCTACTAACTTGCCTCCCTTAACAACTCTGGCAAGACAAATCTTAAAAACAAAACTCACTAAACCACTTTTCTTGCTTAACAAAACAGAAAGGTTGGGCTCAACGGCAGTCGTAAGTCGAGGACTACTCTACGCCAGGCCTTCGGCACCAATAAATAGCACAACCCACCCAGAGCAAAGAAAATATTTAAATATATACATATATATATATATATATATATATATATATATATATATATATATATATATATATATGTAGGTCTTTGGTTATTCGGGTCTTCTCCCACGTAAAATTGGAAGTGTCTTATATATATATATATATATTATATAGTTTTTGTTTGGGAATTTAGAGGATTCTGAGCTGTGATCTTAGCCAGGATTTTAAACATTTTAACTAACAAACTTATAATGACGCGGGAAAACACCCGAGATTTTAACTTTTTACATATACAATTCACTAGTTTCTGGGCTTTTTTTTCTTTTTCTGGCAGCCAGCAGACCCTTTGCTGCCCATTGGGGTCTTCTGGCTGCCAGAAAAAGAAAAAGAAAAAGAAAAAGAAAAAAAAAGCCCAGAAACTAGTGAATTGTGATTTCACTGAACTAGGGCTGCATAATATCTTGGTTTACGTAGGTAGAACCTGGCTAAAGAGACATACACACAAAACCTACGAAAAAGAAAGAAACATATATATATATATATATATATACACATACCTATCGACCTGTTTACTTTCGGGTGAGGCAGCCGTATGCAAACTGCCTAAAAACCAGCTTTTGATGCCGTCAGAATGAACAGGACGGAGGTCAAACTGATCGTTGTCATTAATTATAATCGTCCCTAATTAATTACGATCATCAGCATCACGTCTGCTAGTTAGCCCTGGTTTTCAAGTAGTGGGCCAGAGGGTGGAAACAGAATATCCAAGAGAATAAAGCGTTAATTAAGACCAGCAACCTCAACTGAATCAATTTAGACCGACTGACCCATCTGAGTCAGTCACATTAGACTCCCCGAGGTCAGCGATCCGAAAGTGACTCGGTTGCCCCATCGATCGTCCCCCGCGGGACGCTTGCGCCGCTCAGCGGGGTATTAAAATCACCGAAGTGACACTATAGGGAGGGAGGCAAGCATGAAAGACCACCAAGACAGCGCGGGAAAAATTAAATTTTTGGTCTTTGGGAAATATAGGTAGCCCTCCACTTACAACGGTTCACTTAGTGACAATTCGAAGTTACAACAACATTGAAAATAGTGACTCAGGATCATTTTTTCACACTTACGACCATGGCAGCATCCTCATAGTCACATGGTTTACCTTTGCTTGATCACTGACTCGTATTTATGACGGTCGCAGTGTCCCACGGGCCATGCGATTCCCCTTTGTGACCTTCTGACAAGCAAAGTCGATGGGGAAGCCGGATTCACTTAACAACCGAGTTACTCATTTAACAACTGCGATGATTCACTTAACAAACGTGGCAACAAAGGTCGTAAAATGGGGCAAAAGTCACTTAATAAATGTCTCACGTAGCAACAGAAATTTTGGGCTCCCTTGTGATCGTAAGTTGAGGACTACCTGTATAAACACGTAGTGGACAAAATTACAGATAGTCCTCGGCTTATGGCCACAAAGGAACCCCAAATTTCTGTTGCTATGTGAGACATTTCTGAAGTGAATTTCTGAAGTGAATTTTTGCCTCGTTTTACAACCTCTTTTGCCACAGCTGTTAAGTGAATCATTGAAGTTGTTAAGTTAGTCACACGGTTGTTAAATGAATCTGGCTTCCCCATTGACTTTGCTGGTGAGAAGGGTCACAAAGGGGAATCAGGTGATCTTGGAACACTGCAGCCGTCATAAATACGATCCAGTTGCCAAGCGTCTGGATTTTGATTGACCTTAGGGGTGTTGCAACGGTCGTTAAGTGTGAAAAAGGGTCATATGTCACTTTTTTCAATATCGTTCTAACTTCAAACAGTTACCGAACAAATAATGTAATTCGAATATTATCTGTATTGTTTTTATAAGCCAGACCTTCCTCGAGTTACGAGTTCAGCCACGTTCAAAGTTTTTGTCTGAAAAAACTTCCCCTTTGTGACCCAGACTTCGCTTCCTGCCCTTACAAGCATCGAACCGAGATTTATTTATTTACTGCCGCCAAAACTACAGCGGTGTTTATTTATTTCAAAAGCCTCCTATGATGCAGGAAATGGGCCAAATTAACTATAGATAGTCCTCGAATTATGGCCACCGTTGGGCCCAATATTTCTGTTGCTAAGCGAGACAGTTCTTCAGTGAGTTTTGGCCCATTTACGTCTTTTCTGGCCACAGTTGTTAAGTGAGTCACATGGTTGTTAAATGAATCTGGCTTTCCCCATTGATTTGTCTTGTCAGAAAGTAGTCATAGAACATGGGACACGGCGACGGTCATAAATATGAGTCGGTCGCTAAGCATCTGAATTTTGATCACATGACCATGGGGATGTTGCGATGGTCGTAAGTGTGAAAACGGTCGTAAGTCACATATTTACCAGTGGCTTTGTAACTTTGAACGGTCACTAAATGAATGGCTACCTGTATTAAACGACCCGTATTTGCTGCCTGATTCTCAATGACTATGGCCATATGATGTAACTGAGCCTGACAATTACAGTTCTAACCCACGACGGTCGTAAAATGAGTCATCACCTAACCAGTTGGGTTTTATGAAGAGGAACACAAATTGCAATATTTGCGGATTATCTAGTATTCATTTTGGAGGAATCACAAGTTACAGGATCAAAATTATTAGCTCAAATAGAGAATTATGGAAAAGGGTCTGGACTGAAAATAAATAAAGAAAAAACAAAAATTTTGGAGAAAAACACTACAGAAAAACAAAAATGAGAGATAGAAGAGACATTAGACATACAAGTGGTGGAAAAAGTTAAATATTTAGGAATATATTTGACTTCAGGATGTGTAACGATTAAAGAACACAATTATTATAGACTTAAAAAACAAATTGAGAGAGACTTGGAGAAATGGATGAATCCTCAATTGTCACTTATGGGAAGGATAGCAATAATAAAGATGAATATATTACCAAGATTATCATTTCTATTTCAGACAATACCGATAAAAATCAAAAAGACTTATTTTCAACATTTAAATAAGATAATAAGGAAATTTATATGGCAAACCAAAAAAGCAAGAATAAGTTTAAAAAGGCTTCAGGATACGAGATTACGAGGAGGATTGGGACTCCCGAATTGGGAACTATATTACCAAGCAATTACAGTTCTAACCCACGACGGTCGTAAAATGAGTCATCACCTAACCGGTTGGGTTTTATGAACCTTTTTCTGCGGCTGTCTTTAACTGAAAACTGCGGTCATTAAATGAAAAGCTATGACTCCCCCCCCCCTTTTTTTTTTTGCTGGAAACCAGAAATAAAACTGGAAATAAAACTGTTCAAAGTTACGACAATGCTGAAACGTGACTTATGACCGGTCCTCACGCTTACGACCATTGCAGAATCCCCATGGTTACGAGACCAATATTTGGGCGTTTGGTATCTTGCTCATATTTATGATGGCTGCGGTGTCCTGAGGTCCTTTGCAACCATCTCAAACAACTTCTGATAACCAATGGGGGAAACCAGATTCGTTTAAAGTCTGCGCAATTCACTTAACAACTGTGGCCCCTCCAAAAATGGGTTGTAAAATCATGCATGACTGATGTAACAATTGCCTTGCTTAGCAACAGAAATGTTGGGCTCAATTGTGGTTGTAAATCAAGGACCAGCTGTAAATGAAGAACAGTACGTCACACACAAATACAGGTAGTTGTCAACGGTTCACTTAATGACCATTCAAAGTTGCAACTGAAAAAAAAATGTCTTAGGACCGTTTTTTCACGCTTAATGACCATTGCAACATCCCCATGGTCAAATGATTTACACTGCTTGACAACTGACTCATATTTATGACGGTTGCAGTGTCCCAGGGTCATGTGATCCCATTTTGTGACCTTCTTTCAAGCAAAGTCAATGGGGAAGCCAGATTCACTTAACAACCGAGTTACTAATTTAACGACCACAGGGATTCACTTAACAAATGAGGCATGGTATGTCATATAATGGGGGCAAAAATCACTTAAGAAATTTATCACTTAGCAACATAACTGTTGGGCTCGATTCAGGTCATAAATCAAGGACTGCCTGTAAACTCCTTTGAGCATAGAAAATTTATGTTCCAGAATTATTCCAAGCTTCTGCTGGGAAACCTTGAGAATTCGCTTCACCCCCACCCCCAAACTGAGATAATTTTGGGGAGTTTTGCCAAGCTACACACCCAGAGAACAGCAACAGACCGCAAAACGACAACATTTCAGGTAGTTTAGACGGAGCGATGCAAAATAGCAGGAAGCAAAGTCAAAATATTTGGTCTGGAAAGCAGCTAACTGTCTATTTCAGAGCAAAATTTAGGTTTTTCAGCAGGCAAACAATCATTAGACAGAAAATGCAAAAACTTTTCAGGGTCAAAAGAAGAAAGATTTGCACCCTTGGACAAAGAATGTCTCCAAAAATGAGATCTTGCCGAGTTAATAAAAATAATAGTTAACATTTATAAATAGCCTTCAATTTATGGCCACAATATGACCGCAACATTTTCTGTTGCTAGGTGAAAAAGTTGTTAGGTGAATCCTACCTCCTACGACCTTTCTTGCCATAGTGGTTAAGCAGATCCCTGCAGCTGTTAAGTGAATCAGGTGGCCATTAAATGAATCTGGATTCCCCCATTGACTTTGCTTGCCAGAAGGCCGAAAAGGGATTGCGTGAATTTGGGACACCATAATTGTAATAAAAATAAAATTAGTAGCCAAGTCCTCAAATTTGGATCACATGACCACGGGGAAGTTGCAATGGTCCTAAGTGCGAGGACCAGTCATAAGCCACCTTTTACATTGCCACTGTAACTTCAAACAGTCACTAAACGAATGGTTATAAGTCGAGGACTACCTAAAGTTAATTAGGTATTATTTTATTAAATTTATATGGCTTTTCAGTTCGCTGAGCAATCCTGGGCAGCTACAGACTCAAAACATTCACAGAATCTTAACATTCTATTCCAGGGATACTGGAGATCATCTAGCCCAACCCTCCTGGCTAGGGAATTCTGGGAGTTGCAGTCCACCCATCTTAAAAGGGGCCAGATTGGCAAAACCATTCTTGAGAAAGATGTGTTAAAACAGATTCTACCTTCAAGCAGATAGTGGTAGCCTTCGACTTAGAACCATTCACTTAGTGACCGTTCAAAGTTACAACAGTACTGAAAATAGTGACATAACCGTTTTCATGCATCTGTTGCACGATCACCCATGATCACATGATCAAAATCCGGACTGCTTGGCAACTGACTCATATTTATGACGGTTGCGGTGTTCCCAGGGTGTTGTGGTCCCCTTCGGACAAGCCATGTAGATGGGGAAGCCAGGTCCCACTTAACAACTGCCATGATTCGCTTAACAACTGTGGCAAGAAAGGCTGTAAAACGGGGCAAAACTCACTTAAAGCTCACTGTCTTGCTTAGCCACAGAAATTTGGGGTTCAATTGTAGCCGTAAATCGAGGATTACCTGTATGCGATCCTGCATCCATTGTAAATAACATGATTGGTTGCCCACAGCCCAAATGTTGATCAAGCATGTTTTCAGGGCTGTCGTAACTTCAAACAGTCGCTAAACAAAAGGTTGTAAGTTGAGGACTACTTCTTTGGTGTAAAATCCACCAATAACCAAAATGATGCTGTCTCCTCCACCCCCATGGCACTCCTGCTTACCACTCCTGCCCCCCCTCAAAAAAGCATTAAAGAGACCATCTCCCCCCCCGTCCCACCCACCCCCATCCAAAGGTGGCCAGCTACTCCATCAAATTCCTTGCCAACGAAAACAACTCTTGGGATGGGCGGGCGAGAATGAAAATCAGGAAATATTTCTCCACGATTGTTTCTTTTCCTCTGTTCTCGGTCCAGAAACAGCCCTGCTAAAATCAAACTGCGCACAAAAGGAAGAGAAAGAGAGAAAAAAAAAGAGAGTTCCCCTGCCCCAACTCAGAAAAAGAAAGTGGGGGGGGGGAAATCAAATCTTTTCTTTTGAAAAGTCATTTTCCCGTCCTGCAACGGCGCTCTGAAAACAGAAGGTCTGGGTCGCATTAAATGCGTCGGGGGAAACTCGTTGGGCCCTCGGTGTCACTCTCGAAACTTAAATAACAGGAAATAATTTCTCCTATCTGGCTATTTTGCTAAGTTCCCACCCCAATTTTTAATAACCAGGGCTTTTCCTGGAGATTCCTTTCGGACGAATTATTAAAGAAATGGAAGGAAACCGAGGGCGTTTTAAGAGAGCTGGGGGTCGCCCCCTCTTCCCGGCATAGCTGGGGTGGGATCCAAGACTGGTTTGTGCAGGCAGTCCCCGACTTACGATCACGATGGAGTCCCAAATTTTTGTGTCTAAGAAAGATAGCTGTTGTGAATGAATCAATAAGGTAAAGGTTCCCTTCGCACATATGTCCTAGTTGTTCCTGACTCTAGGGGGCGGTGCTCATCTCCGTTTCAAAGCCGAAGAGCCAGCGCTGCCCGAAGACGTCTCCGTGGTCATGTGGCCGGCATGACTCAACGCCAAAGGCGCACGGAACGCTGTTCCCTTCCCACCAAAGGTGGTCCCTATTTTTTCTACTTGCAATTTTTTTACGTGCTTTTGAACAGGTTGGCAGAAGCTGGGACAAGTCACAGGATCTCACCCCATTACGTGGCACTGGGGATTCGAACCGCTGAACTGCCGACCTTTCGATCGGCAAGCTCAGCGTCTTAGGCACTGAGCCACCTGTCCCTACAAATGAATTGATAGATCGAAGTTAAAAAAAAATAGAAAAGGATGACTTTGGCCCATAAAAATGGGGTGCTGAGGAGAAATTGCTTGTTCCCCACTTTTGAAAGAGGGAGACCGTAAGATGGGATTTCAAATAGTCCTCGACTTACGACCACAACTGAGCCTAACGTTTTCGTTGCTAAGCTAGACATTTGTTAAAAGTGAATTTTGCACCATTTCACAACCTTCCTTGCCAAAGTTGTTAAGTGAACAACTGCCGTTGTTTAAGTGAGTCACATGGTCGTTAAGCAAATCTGGCTTTCCCCATCAACTTTGCCTGTCATAAGGTCGCCATCACGTGACCCTGGGACACTGCAACCGTCATAAATACAAGTCAGCTGTCAAGTGTCCAAATTTTGATCCCATGACCCTGGGGAATGCCGCAACGGTTGTTAAATGAAAAACAGTTGTTTTTCAGTGCAGTTCCAACTTTGAATAGTCACTAAGCAAACCGTTGTAAGTCGAGGACTACCTGTAACGGGGAGAGAGGAAAAGGAAGATGGCAGAGATGTTCGGGGAGAGGGAAATCTAACGAAGATTCAAAGCTAACTCTCTTCTGGGGTTTGAATTCAAGGTTGCAAAGAATTCCTGAGCTGAGAACAGTCCAACTTTGCAAATTTGGGAACCGAAAAAATTGCTGGGACTCGTCTCTTTGCAACAGAGGCACCGGCAGCTGATTGGCAGCCCTTTAAACACGGCAAGTGGTCCCCGACTTACGACCATTTGTTTAGCAACCATTCGGAGTTACAATGGCACTGAAAAAAAGGACTTGCAGCCAGTCCTCGCACTTATGACCATCACAGCATCCCCGGCGTCCCATGATCCAAATTCGGATGCTTAGAACCCGGCAAGTACAGGTACTCCTCGACTTACTGCAGTTTACTTAGTGACCCTTCAAAGGGCTCTAAAAAAGTGACTTACGACCGTTGTTTCACACTTACGACCGTTGCAGCATTTCCCCACAGCTACATGATCCAAATTCAGACACTTGGCCATCGATGTGTATTTATGATGGCTGCAGCATCCCAGGGTCATGTGATCCCTTGGCAAAGTCCATGGGAAAAGCCAAATTCAATTTACAACCCTGCTACTCACTTGGCAACTGCTATGATTCATTTAACAACGGTGGCGAGAAAGCTGATAAAATGGGGCAAAACTCACTTGAAAACTGTCTCGCTTAGCAACACCAATTTTGGGCTCATTTGTGGTGTGATACCTATACCATTCCAGACAAAATGGCTTGTGGTCATAACTCAAGGACTACTAACTACCGTAGTACTTACTAATCCGTGGAACAACTTCCCTCCAGAAGTTGTGGGTGCTCCATCACTGAAAGTTTTCAAGAAGAGATTGGACAGCCATTTGTCTGAAATTTATTTATTTGTTTATATTTATATACCGCCCTTCTCCCGAAGGACTCGGGGCGGTGAACAGCCAACAGATAAAACACAAGAAATACAAAATTTAAAAACAACATTAAAATCCAATTAAATTAATTTGGCCCACAATGGTATAGGGTTTTCCTGCCTGAGCAGTGGGTTGGACTAGATGACCTTCAAGGTCCCTTCAAATTCTGTTAGTCTATTCCCGCGATGGCGAACCTATGGCACGCTTGCCAAGGTGGCACGTGGAGCCATATCAGTGGGCACACGAGTGTTGCCCTAGCTCAGCTGCAGCGCGCATGCCCATGCCGGCCGACTGAATTTCGGGCCTCCCGGTCCCACCGGAAGTCGGCAAAGAGGCTGTTTCTGGCCTCTGGAGGGCCTCCAGTAGAGGCCCGTTTTTTGCTCTCCTCAGGCAGGCTCCAGAGGCTCCAGAGGCTTTCTAGGAGCCTGGGGAGGGCGAAAATGGCATTCCCCACCCCCCCTGAGGCCCTCTGGAGGCCGGAAATGGCCCATTGGCCTCCAGAGGGTGGGGAAGGCCATTTTCAGCCTCCCCAAGCTCCTAGAAAGCCTCTGGTGCCTGGGGAGGGTGAAAAAAGGGCCTACTGGGCCCACCGTGTCATCGCGTGCCAAAAGCAGGGGGAATGCGGGGAATCGTATGCACAGGGCGCATTGAATTATGGACATGGGCACACATGCGAACGACCCCCCCTGCGCTCCCCCCACTTTTGGCACGTGACGACAAAAAGGTTAGCCATCACTGGTCTATTCTATAATATTCGACCCCTGCCTTGGCAAACACACCCAGTTCTATGGGGATACATGGGGTTGACCTTTCCCAGACACCATCTTCCCCGTGGCCATTGTTCTTCCCGCCATGCAGTTATTTGGCGCGCGCACTGCAATTTCCCGTACAGAATCGGCTGCCTTCTCCCTCCAGGTGTGCAAGAGAGCAACAAGCCAACATCTGATGCACACAGATCTTAGTTTGCTTCCTCTTGGAAAGAAAAGGACTCTAGAGATAGTCCTTGACGCACGACGCCTATTGAGCCCAAAATGTCCCTTGCTAAGTGAGACAGGGGTTAATGTGAGCGCTGCCCCGTTTTACAGCCTCTCTTGTCGAGTGAAACACTGCAGTTGGTGACATGGTCGTTAAGCGAATCTGGCTTCCCCATTGACTGCTTGTCAGGATCGCCTGACCCCGGGAAGCTGCGACCGTCATAAATATGAGCCACCAAGCGTCTGAATTTTGATCACATGACCCTGGGGATGCTGGAATGGTCAAAGGTGTGAAAAACGGCCATAAGTCATTTTTTTTCAGTGCCGTTGTAACTTCAAACGGTCACTAAATGAGTGGTGCTAAGTCAAAGACTACCTGTACATTTCTTCCCCCCATTCTTCTACGGTCCAAGAAATCCCAATCTCTTTCAGCCTTCATTTTTAAGGGAGGGTGGGGGAAATCTTAACAGACAGAGTTGGGGTGTCCACTCCAACTCTGAGAGGAGGAGGAGGAGGAAGAAGAGGAAGAAGAAGAAGAAAAAGAAGAAGAAGAGGAGAAGGAGGAGGAGGAGGAGGAGGTGGTGGTATAGAGGAGAGGAGGAGGAAGAAGAAAGAGGAGGAGGAGGAGAAGAAGAAGGAGAAAGAAGGAGGAGGAGAAGAAGAAAGAGGAGGAGGAAGAAGGAGAAGGAGAAGAAGAAGAAGAAGAAGAAGAAGAAGAAGAAGAAGAAGAAGAAGAAGAAGAAGAAGAGGAGGAGGAAGAGGAAGAAGAAGAAGAAAAAGAAGAAGAAGAGGAGGAGAAGGAGGAGGAGGAGGAGGTGGTGGTGGTGTAGAGGAGAGGAGGAGGAAGAAGAAAGAGGAGGAAGAGGAGAAGAAGAAGGAGAAAGGAGGAGGAGGAGGAGAAGGAGAAAGAGGAGAAGGAAGAAGGAGAAGGAGAAGGAGAAGGAGAAGGAGAAGGAGAAGGAGAAGAAGAAGAAGAAGAAGAAGAAGAAGAAGAAGAAGAAGAAGAAGAAGAAGAAGAAGAAGAAGAAGAAGAAGAAACAACTCAATTATGTTGACCAAGACCAAGGTGGGGATAAATCAAATGTAGAAGATCTAGCTGGTCACCAAGAGTCAACACCAACATGATGGACCATAACTCATCAATCGTTGAAAAAACTCAGGATCCCTTGAGAAATCCATAATAATGAGAAAGGTGGAAGGAAAGAGAAGAACAAAACAATCAGCAGCAAGGTAGATTAACTCAGTTATGGTGGCAACCACATGAAAATCTCAAGGACGAGCTTGAAGACAGATTCTCCTGGACAAAGTCCATCTATATGGACACTGAGAGTCACCCCCAGATTGATGGCACCTACGACAAATTTTAATTAATTTTAAGGATTAATAAATCTGAAACGAATAAATTGATATGAAAGAACAAAAACTGGAGGGAATCTTGTCCGTTCTCAAAAGTATCATAAATTCAAGTGGTCCATGCCTCCCTCCCTCCCCCATGAACTGTGTCCAATTTACCTTAGCATTTACTTCTATTGTAAAAATCTTCCTGTTGACATACGACAATCTCCCTGCCACCTATTCTCATAAATCAAAAAAGGATCTGAAGAATCATGAATTGTAGAGTTGGAAAGGACCACAAATGGTAGAGGTGCTCCTGCTTGGACTGGACTAGAAGTCCTCCGAGGTCCCTTCCCACTCTATTATTCTTTTCTGCAGTATCCATGACACCCTCTTTGACAGATGATATCCATCCTTCGTTTGAGGACCCCCTGGTGATGGATAATCCCCCACTCCTGTTCCACCAGCTAACCATTTGTGGTCTCAAGAAGTTCCTCCTGAACCTTGTTCTTCATCATTTCGACACCCTGCATCTGATTCTACCTTCTAGGGCAAAAAACCCAGAATAAATCCACTCCCTTCTCAGTGTGACAAGCCTTCATATATTCAACAATCCCTATCGCATCTTAATTTTTTAGGTCATATTTGGTTGACACATTGCATTTTGTGGTCAACACTTCTGTGTTTTGATCTGGCTAGTCAAGAATTAAATCAAAATTCAACTCTCATCCTATCTCCAACTCAAGCTTCTCCTTTAGAGACTTCAACATATCCAAACCTTAACTTTTCCTTGTGCAGTTTGGGTTTTAAACCTTTTATGCATCTTCGGAATCTTTCTTTGAAATTGCTTCAATTGGACAATGGCTGGTGCCAAAACTGGACAGTTGTCCAATTGGATTCTGTCTCAGGAGGGGAAAAAAAGGAGAAACTGGACATCCTAAATTCTAAACTGTACATGCATCCTCTGTTTTGCAATGTGCACAGTTTGCAAATCCGATTAATATTCAATGGGATCAAAAGATATGTAGCCACAGAGGCTACAGAGAGACATTTGCAGATACACACCACACCGGGAAGGGAAAAAAACAAACAGTTCAGAAATGTGTAAAATAAATCAATATTGGAATGGAATAGAATAATAAAACAAAACAATACAATACAATAACGATGCCTCTGAAAATTCTGAATTATTCCTTAACATGAAATAACTAAAGCAAAATTTTTATGGACCTATCCAATTTTTTTTCTTTTCTTTTTGTTTTTTTAAAAAAAAGAATATTTGCAAGGGTCACAAATTGCGAAGATTAAAAGGACTGCAAAAATTTGGAGGGCGGCACGGAGGTGACTTTAAAATGCTTTTCAAATTGTTAACAGAGAGATCAGACAGAGTTTGCAACCAGATCGAGATATTTGAATTTGAGGTGACTGCTGAGATCTCCCTCCTGAGCGAAGAAGGAGAAAGAGACACCTGGCAAGTAAACCTACCTTTTCCTGGAAGATCTGGGGATGGAGCACCTCAAGGTAAAGCCAAAGAAAGAGAGAGAGAGAGAGAGAAAGAAAGAGAGAGAGAGAGAGAAAGAGAGAGAAACGATGTGTGATTCACAACATGCGTCCTGAAGCTGATGCACCAGCAGGCTCCAGAAAAAAGACAGCAGGGATATTTCCTGGAGGTATTTACATAGATGTCTGTGTACACACACACACACACACACACACACACACACGACCGGAAGACCCAGCCAGCCACACACTCACATGCACGGACGCACAATTGTTGGAGGCAAGTTGAGTTTGTGCATCACTGCTCCCAGGTGGGACCTGCAAAGCATCTCAAAGCAAGGAAGGTAAAGAGATGTCCTTAAACATCTGTGCTTCTTCTCAGCCTTGGACCCTGGAAGACCTGTAGACTTCAACTCCCAGAATTCCCCAGCCAGCATACTGGCTGGGGAATTCTGGGAGTCGAAGTTCACTCATATTAAAGCATGCTGGCTTTGGGAATCTGGGAGTTGAAGTCCTCTCCTTAAAGCACATTGGCTGGGGGATTCTGGGAGTTGGAGTCCACCCCTCTTAAAGCATGCTGGCTGGGGGATTCTGGGAGTTGGAGTCCACCCCTCTTAAAGCATGCTGGCTGGGGGATTCTGGGAATTGGAGTCCACCCCTCTTAAAGCATGCTGGCTGGGGGATTCTGGGAATTGGAGTCCACCCCTCTTAAAACATGCTGGCTGGGGGATTCTGGGAGTTGGAGTCCACCCCTCTTAAAGCATGCTGGCTGGGGGATTCTGGGAGTTGGAGTCCACCCCTCTTAAAGCATGCTGGCTGGGGGATTCTGGGAATTGGAGTCCACCCCTCTTAAAGCATGCTGGCTGGGGGATTCTGGGAGTTGGGAGTCCACCCCTCTTAAAACATGCTGGCTGGGGGATTCTGGGAGTTGGAGTCCACCCCTCTTAAAGCATGCTGGCTGGGGGATTCTGGGAGTTGGAGTCCACCCATCTTCCAGTGGCCAACATTGAGAAACACTTTCATAGACCTCAAGTAAACGTAGAGTTCAGACATGAAGTGTGTGTTTATATATTTGTGCATTTGTGTGTGTGTTCACACTTGTGGGAAGGCGTGTATTTAATGGCACCCACTCGCTAAAAATCTATCAGCACCCTCTCCAACACTCAAAGAGAAACTGAAAGTCACAGAATACAGATAACCACAATACTTATAACCACAACTGAACCCAAAATTTCTGTGGCTAAGCGGAACAATTGTTAAGTGAGTGTTGCCCCATTTTACAACCTTTCTTGCCACAGTTGTTAAGTGAATCATTGCTGTTGTTTTTTTCAACGTTGCTGTAACTTCAAAAGGTGACTGAATCTATGGTTGTAAGTTGAGGACTACTCATAGCAGCCTTTTAAAAACTAAACCCTCACAAAGAAATGCAGATTTTAAGCCTGAATAAGCCTCCCTTGCAATAAAGTGGGATGTCTCGAACCCAAGACCGGACCTAGTTCCCAGCATCCATTTCTTTCACGATCTGCTCAATGAATCTCCAACCTTGATGGTTTCTCAGCAGGTTATAGAACGCCTAGCGCGAGATTTTTTTCCTCTCTGAAAATGCCGCCTTGTTTCAAAGCTGACAATATCTGGTCTTGGATTCCGGATTAAAATGCTTGCGGAGGCCTGAAGCATCGTTTGCTTCTGCAATGAGTCTTGTGAACGATGTCACTTGAGGGGATGCCAAACAAACAGAAGAACCTTTTTGGCTGCAAAGCGCCTGGCGGTGCATTGATGGAGCGATCTCCAGCTTCCACCTTGCACAAGGGAGGCCCTGTTCGGAGAACAAGGGCAGAGCCAGCAGGAAGGGGAGGGTGAAAGCATAGAATAAAATAAAACAATAAAATAGAGTAAGATAAAATAAAATATTAATATATTCTAAACGAATAAAATAAAAATAAAATAATAAAATAACACAAAATGAAACAAGAGAAAACAA